>NW_027327290.1:470878-692710 GCF_047675955.1 Chlorocebus sabaeus | reverse complement strand
GAGGGTAAATCTGTGACACTTTGAGATGAATTAACAGAACACAAAGCAGTTTCTCAGAAAGCTTCTTTTCGGATTTTATCTTACTATATTTCCTTTTTCAACATAGCCCTCTATGGTCTTCCAAATATCACTTTGCAAATTACACAAGAACAGTCTTTGTGAAAGACTTCTTGAGGGGAAAGCTGTAACTCTCTGAGATGAATTAACAGAACACAAAGCAGTTTCTCAGAAAGCTTCTTTTCAGTTTTTATCTTAGGATATTTCCTTTTTCAGCATAGCCCTCTATGGGCTTCCAAAAACATTTTGCAAATTCCACAAGAACAGTCTTAGCGAAAGGATTCTGGAGATAAAAGCTGTAAATCTGTAAGATGAACTAAAAGAATTCAAAGCAGTTTCTCAGAAACCTTCTTTTCGTTTTTTATCTTACGATATTTCCATTTTCACCATAGGGCTATAGGGTTTCCAAATATCACTTTGCAAATTCCAGAAGAAAAGTCTTAGCGAAAGGCTTTTGAGGGTAAAGCTGTAACACTGTAAGATGAATTAACAGAACACAAAACATTTTCTCAGAAACCTACTTCTCAGTTTTTACCTTAGGATATTTCCTTTTTCACCATAGCCCTCTATGGGATTCCAATGATCACTTTGAAAATTCCACATGAACAGTCTTAGCGAAAGTCTTCTTGAGGGGAAAGCTGTAACTCTGTGAGAGGAACTAACTGAACACAAAGCAGTTTCTCAGAAAGCTTCTTTCCAGTTTTTAACTGAGGATATTTCCTTTTCACCATAGCCCTTTTGGGCTTCCAAATATCACTTTGCAAATTCCACAACAACAGCCTTAGCGAAAGGCTTCCTGAGGTAAAAGAGTAACTCTGTGACTTGAATTAACAGAACACAAAGCAGTTTCTCAGAAAGCTTCTTTTCAGTTTTTATCTTGGGATGTTTCCTTTTTCACCATTGCCCTCTATGTGCCTCCAAATATCACTTTGCAATTCCACAAGAACAGTCTTAGTGAACGGCTTCCTGAGGGGAAAGCTGTAGCTCGGTGATATGTACTAACAGAACACACCGCATTTTCTCAGAATGGTTCTTTCCAGTTTTTAACGGAAGATATTTCCTTTTTCAACTTAGCCCTCTATGGGCTTCCAAATATCACTTTGCAAATTTCACAAAACAGTCTTAGTGAACGGCTTCTTGAGGGAAAAGCTGTAGCTCTGTGAGATGAACTAACAGAACACAAAGCAGTTTTTCAGACAGCTTCTTTCCGGTAAGTATCTTACGATATTTCCATTTTCACCATAGCCCTCTATGGGCTTCCGCATATCACTTTGGAAATTCCTCAAAAACAGTCTTTTTTTTTTTTTTTTTTTTAATTTATTTATTATTATTAAACTTCAAGTTGTAGGGTACATGTGCACAACGTGCAGGTTTGCTACATATGTATACTTGTGCCATGTTGGTGTGCTGCACCCATCAACTCGTCATTTACATCAGGTATAACTCCCAATGCAATCCCTCCCCCCTCCCCCTTCCCCATGATAGGCCCCGGTGTGTGATGTTCCCCTTCCCGAGTCCAAGTGATCTCACTGTTCAGTTCCCACCTACGAGTGAGAACATGCAGTGTTTGGTTTTCTGTTCTTGTGATAGTTTGCTAAGAATGATGGTTTCCAGCTGCATCCATGTCCCTACAAAGGACACAAACTCATCCTTTTTTATGGCTGCATAGTATTCCATGGTGTATATGTGCCACATTTTCTTAATCCAATCTGTCACTGATGGACATTTGGGTTGATTCCAAGTCTTTGCTATTGTGAATAGTGCTGCAATAAACATACGTGTGCATGTGTCCTTATAGCAGCATAATTTATAATCCTTTGGGTATATACCCAGTAATGGGATGGCTGGGTCATAGGGTACATCTAGTTCTAGATCCTTGAGGAATCGCCATACTGTTTTCCATAATGGTTGAACTAGTTTACAATCCCACCAACAGTGTAAAAGTGTTCCTATTTCTCCACATCCTCTCCAGCACCTGTTGTTTCCTGACTTTTGAATGATCGCCATTCTAACTGGTGTGAGATGGTATCTCATTGTGGTTTTGATTTGCATTTCTCTGATGGCCAGTGATGATGAGCATTTTTTCATGTGTCTGTTGGCTGTATGAATGTCTTCTTTTGAGAAATGTCTGTTCATATCCTTTGCCCACTTTTGGATGGGGTTGTTTGTTTTTTTCTTGTAAATTTGTTAACCTGAGAGAAACAAGAAATGGGGAAAGGATTCCCTATTTAATAAATGGTGCTGGGAAAACTGGCTAGCCATAAGTAGAAAGCTGAAACTGGATCCTTTCCTTACTCCTTATACGAAAATTAATTCAAGATGGATTAGAGACTTAAATGTTAGACCTAATACCATAAAAATCCTAGAGGAAAACCTAGGTAGTACCATTCAGGACATAGGCATGGGCAAAGACTTCATGTCTAAAACACCAAAAGCAACGGCAGCAAAAGCCAAAATTGACAAATGGGATCTCATCAAACTAAAGAGCTTCTGCACAGCAAAAGAAACTACCATCAGAGTGAGCAGGCAACCTACAGAATGGGAGAAAATTTTTGCAATCTACTCATCTGACAAAGGGCTAATATCCAGAACCTACAAAGAACTCAAACAAATTTACAAAAACAGTCTTAGCGGAAGGCTTCTTGAGGGGAAAGCTGTAACTCTTTGAGATGAATTAACAGAACACAAAGCGGTTTCTCGGAAAGCTTCTTTTCATTTTTTAACTGAAGTTATTTCCATTTTCACCATAGCCCTCTATGGGATTCCAAATATCACTATGCAAATTCCACAAGAACAGTGGAAGCGAAAGACTTCTGGAGGGGAAAACTTCTAACTCTGTGAGATGAATTAACAGAACACAAAGCAGTTTCTCAGATATCTTCTTTCCAGTTTTTAACGAAAGATATTTCCTTTTTCACCATAGCCCTCTATGGGCTTCCAAATATCAATTTGCAAATCCCACAAGAACAGTCTTAGCGAAAGCCTTCTTGAGGGGAAAGCTGTAACTCTGTGAGATGCTTTAACAGAACACACGGCAGTTTCTCAAAAAGCTTCTTTCCAGTTTTTAACGGAAGATATTTCCTTCTTCACCATAGCCCTCTAGGAGTTTTCTAATATCACTTTGCAAATTTCACAAGAATAGTCTCAGTGAACTGCTTCTTGAAGGGAAAGCTGTAACTCTGTGAGATGAACTAACAGAACACAAAGCAGTTTATCAGAAAGCTTCTTTACAGTTTTTATCGGAAAATATTTCCTTTTTCACCATTGCCCTCTATGAGATTCTAAATATCACTTTCCAAATTTCAGAAGAACAGTCTTAGTGAACGGCCTCATGAGGGGAAATCTGTGACACTTTGAGATGAATTAACAGAACACAAAGCAGTTTCTCAGAAAGCTTCTTTTCGGATTTTATCTTACTATATTTCCTTTTTCAACATAGCCCTCTATGGTCTTCCAAATATCACTTTGCAAATTACACAAGAACAGTCTTTGTGAAAGACTTCTTGAGGGGAAAGCTGTAACTCTCTGAGATGAATTAACAGAACACAAAGCAGTTTCTCAGAAAGCTTCTTTTCAGTTTTTATCTTAGGATATTTCCTTTTTCAGCATAGCCCTCTATCGGCTTCCAAAAACATTTTGCAAATTCCACAAGAACAGTCTTAGCGAAAGGATTCTGGAGATAAAAGCTGTAAATCTGTAAGATGAACTAAAAGAATTCAAAGCAGTTTCTCAGAAACCTTCTTTTCGTTTTTTATCTTACGATATTTCCATTTTCACCATAGGGCTATAGGGTTTCCAAATATCACTTTGCAAATTCCAGAAGAAAAGTCTTAGCGAAAGGCTTCTTGAGGGTAAAGCTGTAACTCTGTAAGATGAATTAACAGAACACAAAACATTTTCTCAGAAACCTACTTTTCAGTTTTTACCTTAGGATATTTCCTTTTTCACCATAGCCCTCTATGGGATTCCAATGATCACTTTGAAAATTCCCCATGAACAGTCTTAGCATAAGTCTTCTTGAGGGGAAAGCTGTAACTCTGTGAGAGGAACTAACTGAACACAAAGCAGTTTCTCAGAAAGCTTCTTTCCAGTTTTTAACTGAGGATATTTCCTTTTTCACCATAGCCCTTTTGGGCTTCCAAATATCACTTTGCAAATTCCACAACAACAGCCTTAGCGAAAGGCTTACTGAGGTAAAAGAGTAACTCTGTGACTTGAATTAACAGAACACAAAGCAGTTTCTCAGAAAGATTCTTTTCAGTTTTTATCTTGGGATGTTTCCATTTTCACCATTGCCCTCTATGTGCCTCCAAATATCACTTTGCAATTCCACAAGAACAGTCTTAGTGAACGGCTTCCTGAGGGGAAAGCTGTAGCTCGGTGATATGTACTAACAGAACACACCGCATTTTCTCAGAATGGTTCTTTCCAGTTTTTAACGGAAGATATTTCCTTTTTCAACTTAGCCCTCTATGGGCTTCCAAATATCACTTTGCAAATTTCACAAAACAGTCTTAGTGAACGGCTTCTTGAGGGAAAAGCTGTAGCTCTGTGAGATGAACTAACAGAACACAAAGCACTTTTTCAGACAGCTTCTCTTCGGTAAGTATCTTAGGATATTTCCATTTTCACCATAGCCCTCTATGGGCTTCCACATATCACTTTGGAAATTCCTCAAAAACAGTCTTAGCGGAAGGCTTCTTGAGGGGAAAGCTGTAACTCTTTGAGATGAATTAACAGAACACAAAGCGGTTTCTCGGAAAGCTTCTTTTCATTTTTTAACTGAAGTTATTTCCATTTTCACCATAGCCCTCTATGGGATTCCAAATATCACTATGCAAATTCCACAAGAACAGTGGAAGCGAAAGACTTCTGGAGGGGAAAACTGTAACTCTGTGAGATGAATTAACAGAACACAAAGCAGTTTCTCAGATATGTTCTTTCCAGTTTTTAACGAAAGATATTTCCTTTTTCACCATAGCCCTCTAGGGACTTCCAAATATCACTTTGCAAATCCCACAAGAACAGTCTTAGCGAAAGCCTTCTTGAGGGGAAAGCTGCAACTCGGTGAGATGCTTTAACAGAACACACGGCAGTTTCTCAAAAAGCTTCTTTCCAGTTTTTAACGGAAGATATTTCCTTTTTCACCATAGCCCTCTAGGAGTTTTCTAATATCACTTTGCAAATTTCACAAGAATAGTCTCAGTGAACTGCTTCTTGAAGGGAAAGCTGTAACTCTGTGAGATGAACTAACAGAACACAAAGCAGTTTATCAGAAAGCTTCTTTACAGTTTTTATCGGAAAATATTTCCTTTTTCACCATTGCCCTCTATGAGATTCTAAATATCACTTTCCAAATTTCAGAAGAACAGTCTTAGTGAACGGCCTCATGAGGGGAAATCTGTGACACTTTGAGATGAATTAACAGAACACAAAGCAGTTTCTCAGAAAGCTTCTTTTCGGATTTTATCTTACTATATTTCCTTTTTCAACATAGCCCTCTATGGTCTTCCAAATATCACTTTGCAAATTACACAAGAACAGTCTTTGTGAAAGACTTCTTGAGGGGAAAGCTGTAACTCTCTGAGATGAATTAACAGAACACAAAGCAGTTTCTCAGAAAGCTTCTTTTCAGTTTTTATCTTAGGATATTTCCTTTTTCAGCATAGCCCTCTATGGGCTTCCAAAAACATTTTGCAAATTCCACAAGAACAGTCTTAACGAAAGGATTCTGGAGATAAAAGCTGTAAATCTGTAAGATGAATTAAAAGAATTCAAAGCAATTTCTCAGAAACCTTCTTTTCGTTTTTTATCTTACAGTATTTCCATTTTCACCATAGGGCTATAGGGTTTCCAAATATCACTTTGCAAATTCCAGAAGAAAAGTCTTAGCGAAAGGCTTTTGAGGGTAAAGCTGTAACACTGTAAGATGAATTAACAGAACACAAAACATTTTCTCAGAAACCTACTTCTCAGTTTTTACCTTAGGATATTTCCTTTTTCACCATAGCCCTCTATGGGATTCCAATTATCACTTTGAAAATTCCACATGAACAGTCTTAGCGAAAGTCTTCTTGAGGGGAAAGCTGTAACTCTGTGAGAGGAACTAACTGAACACAAAGCAGTTTCTCAGAAAGCTTCTTTCCAGTTTTTAACTGAGGATATTTCCTTTTTCACCATAGCCCTTTTGGGCTTCCAAATATCACTTTGCAAATTCCACAACAACAGCCTTAGCGAAAGGCTTCCTGAGGTAAAAGAGTAACTCTGTGACTTGAATTAACAGAACACAAAGCAGTTTCTCAGAAAGCTTCTTTTCAGTTTTTATCTTGGGATGTTTCCTTTTTCACCATTGCCCTCTATGTGCCTCCAAATATCACTTTGCAATTCCACAAGAACAGTCTTAGTGAACGGCTTCCTGAGGGGAAAGCTGTAGCTCGGTGATATGTACTAACAGAACACACCGCATTTTCTCAGAATGGTTCTTTCCAGTTTTTAACGGAAGATATTTCCTTTTTCAACTTAGCCCTCTATGGGCTTCCAATTATCACTTTGCAAATTTCACAAAACAGTCTTAGTGAACGGCTTCTTGAGGGAAAAGCTGTAGCTCTGTGAGATGAACTAACAGAACACAAAGCAGTTTTTCAGACAGCTTCTTTCCGGTAAGTATCTTACGATATTTCCATTTTCACCATAGCCCTCTATGGGCTTCCGCATATCACTTTGGAAATTCCTCAAAAACAGTCTTTTTTTTTTTTTTTTTTTTAATTTATTTATTATTATTAAACTTCAAGTTGTAGGGTACATGTGCACAACGTGCAGGTTTGCTACATATGTATACTTGTGCCATGTTGGTGTGCTGCACCCATCAACTCGTCATTTACATCAGGTATAACTCCCAATGCAATCCCTCCCCCCTCCCCCTTCCCCATGATAGGCCCCGGTGTGTGATGTTCCCCTTCCCGAGTCCAAGTGATCTCACTGTTCAGTTCCCACCTACGAGTGAGAACATGCAGTGTTTGGTTTTCTGTTCTTGTGATAGTTTGCTAAGAATGATGGTTTCCAGCTGCATCCATGTCCCTACAAAGGACACAAACTCATCCTTTTTTATGGCTGCATAGTATTCCATGGTGTATATGTGCCACATTTTCTTAATCCAATCTGTCACTGATGGACATTTGGGTTGATTCCAAGTCTTTGCTATTGTGAATAGTGCTGCAATAAACATACGTGTGCATGTGTCCTTATAGCAGCATAATTTATAATCCTTTGGGTATATACCCAGTAATGGGATGGCTGGGTCATATGGTACATCTAGTTCTAGATCCTTGAGGAATCGCCATACTGTTTTCCATAATGGTTGAACTAGTTTACAATCCCACCAACAGTGTAAAAGTGTTCCTATTTCTCCACATCCTCTCCAGCACCTGTTGTTTCCTGACTTTTGAATGATCGCCATTCTAACTGGTGTGAGATGGTATCTCATTGTGGTTTTGATTTGCATTTCTCTGATGGCCAGTGATGATGAGCATTTTTTCATGTGTCTGTTGGCTGTATGAATGTCTTCTTTTGAGAAATGTCTGTTCATATCCTTTGCCCACTTTTGGATGGGGTTGTTTGTTTTTTTCTTGTAAATTTGTTAACCTGAGAGAAACAAGAAATGGGGAAAGGATTCCCTATTTAATAAATGGTGCTGGGAAAACTCGCTAGCCATAAGTAGAAAGCTGAAACTGGATCCTTTCCTTACTCCTTATACGAAAATTAATTCAAGATGGATTAGAGACTTAAATGTTAGACCTAATACCATAAAAATCCTAGAGGAAAACCTAGGTAGTACCATTCAGGACATAGGCATGGGCAAAGACTTCATGTCTAAAACACCAAAAGCAACGGCAGCAAAAGCCAAAATTGACAAATGGGATCTCATCAAACTAAAGAGCTTCTGCACAGCAAAAGAAACTACCATCAGAGTGAGCAGGCAACCTACAGAATGGGAGAAAATTTTTGCAATCTACTCATCTGACAAAGGGCTAATATCCAGAACCTACAAAGAACTCAAACAAATTTACAAAAACAGTCTTAGCGGAAGGCTTCTTGAGGGGAAAGCTGTAACTCTTTGAGATGAATTAACAGAACACAAAGCGGTTTCTCGGAAAGCTTCTTTTCATTTTTTAACTGAAGTTATTTCCATTTTCACCATAGCCCTCTATGGGATTCCAAATATCACTATGCAAATTCCACAAGAACAGTGGAAGCGAAAGACTTCTGGAGGGGAAAACTTCTAACTCTGTGAGATGAATTAACAGAACACAAAGCAGTTTCTCAGATATCTTCTTTCCAGTTTTTAACGAAAGATATTTCCTTTTTCACCATAGCCCTCTATGGGCTTCCAAATATCAATTTGCAAATCCCACAAGAACAGTCTTAGCGAAAGCCTTCTTGAGGGGAAAGCTGTAACTCTGTGAGATGCTTTAACAGAACACACGGCAGTTTCTCAAAAAGCTTCTTTCCAGTTTTTAACGGAAGATATTTCCTTCTTCACCATAGCCCTCTAGGAGTTTTCTAATATCACTTTGCAAATTTCACAAGAATAGTCTCAGTGAACTGCTTCTTGAAGGGAAAGCTGTAACTCTGTGAGATGAACTAACAGAACACAAAGCAGTTTATCAGAAAGCTTCTTTACAGTTTTTATCGGAAAATATTTCCTTTTTCACCATTGCCCTCTATGAGATTCTAAATATCACTTTCCAAATTTCAGAAGAACAGTCTTAGTGAACGGCCTCATGAGGGGAAATCTGTGACACTTTGAGATGAATTAACAGAACACAAAGCAGTTTCTCAGAAAGCTTCTTTTCGGATTTTATCTTACTATATTTCCTTTTTCAACATAGCCCTCTATGGTCTTCCAAATATCACTTTGCAAATTACACAAGAACAGTCTTTGTGAAAGACTTCTTGAGGGGAAAGCTGTAACTCTCTGAGATGAATTAACAGAACACAAAGCAGTTTCTCAGAAAGCTTCTTTTCAGTTTTTATCTTAGGATATTTCCTTTTTCAGCATAGCCCTCTATGGGCTTCCAAAAACATTTTGCAAATTCCACAAGAACAGTCTTAGCGAAAGGATTCTGGAGATAAAAGCTGTAAATCTGTAAGATGAACTAAAAGAATTCAAAGCAGTTTCTCAGAAACCTTCTTTTCGTTTTTTATCTTACGATATTTCCATTTTCACCATAGGGCTATAGGGTTTCCAAATATCACTTTGCAAATTCCAGAAGAAAAGTCTTAGCGAAAGGCTTCTTGAGGGTAAAGCTGTAACTCTGTAAGATGAATTAACAGAACACAAAACATTTTCTCAGAAACCTACTTTTCAGTTTTTACCTTAGGATATTTCCTTTTTCACCATAGCCCTCTATGGGATTCCAATGATCACTTTGAAAATTCCACATGAACAGTCTTAGCGAAAGTCTTCTTGAGGGGAAAGCTGTAACTCTGTGAGAGGAACTAACTGAACACAAAGCAGTTTCTCAGAAAGCTTCTTTCCAGTTTTTAACTGAGGATATTTCCTTTTTCACCATAGCCCTTTTGGGCTTCCAAATATCATTTTGCAAATTCCACAACAACAGCCTTAGCGAAAGGCTTCCTGAGGTAAAAGAGTAACTCTGTGACTTGAATTAACAGAACACAAAGCAGTTTCTCAGAAAGCTTCTTTTCAGTTTTTATCTTGGGATGTTTCCTTTTTCACCATTGCCCAAGAACAGTCTTAGTGAACGGCTTCCTGAGGGGAAAGCTGTAGCTCGGTGATATGTACTAACAGAACACACTGCATTTTCTCAGAATGGTTCTTTCCAGTTTTTAACGGAAGATATTTCCTTTTTCAACTTAGCCCTCTATGGGCTTCCAAATATCACTTTGCAAATTTTACAAAACAGTCTTAGTGAACGGCTTCTTGAGGGAAAAGCTGTAGCTCTGTGAGATGAACTAACAGAATACAAAGCACTTTCTCAGACAGCTTCTCTTCGGTAAGTATCTTAGGATATTTCCATTTTCACCATAGCCCTCTATGGGCTTCCACATATCACTTTGGAAATTCCTCAAAAACAGTCTTAGCGGAAGGCTTCTTGAGGGGAAAGCTGTAACTCTTTGAGATGAATTAACAGAACAGAAAGCAGTTTCTCGGAAAGCTTCTTTTCATTTTTTAACTGAAGTTATTTCCATTTTCACCATAGCCCTCTATGGGATTCCAAATATCACTATGCAAATTCCACAAGAACAGTGGAAGCGAAAGACTTCTGGAGGGGAAAACTGTAACTCTGTGAGATGAATTAACAGAACACAAAGCAGTTTCTCAGATATGTTCTTTCCAGTTTTTAACGAAAGATATTTCCTTTTTCACCATAGCCCTCTAGGGGCTTCCAAATATCACTTTGCAAATCCCACAAGAACAGTCTTAGCGAAAGCCTTCTTGAGGGGAAAGCTGTAACTCGGTGAGATGCTTTAACAGAACACACGGAAGTTTCTCAAAAAGCTTCTTTCCAATTTTTAACAGAAGATATTTCCTTTTTCATAATAGCCCTCTAGGAGTTTTCTAATATCACTTTGCAAATTTCACAAGAATAGTCTCAGTGAACTGCTTCTTGAAGGGAAAGCTGTAACTCTGTGAGATGAACTAACAGAACACAAAGCAGTTTATCAGAAAGCTTCTTTACAGTTTTTTTCGGAAAATATGTCCTTTTTCACCCTTGCCCTCTATGAGATTCCAAATATCACTTTCCAAATTTCAGAAGAACAGTCTTAGTGAACGGCCTCATGAGGGGAAATCTGTGACACTTTGAAATGAATTAACAGAACACAAAGCAGTTTCTCAGAAAGCTTCTTTTCGGATTTTATCTTACTATATTTCCTTTTTCAACATAGCCCTCTATGGTCTTCCAAATATCACTTTGCAAATTACACAAGAACAGTCTTTGTGAAAGACTTCTTGAGGGGAAAGCTGTAACTCTCTGAGATGAATTAACAGAACACAAAGCAGTTTCTCAGAAAGCTTCTTTTCAGTTTTTATCTTAGGATATTTCCTTTTTCAGCATAGCCCTCTATGGGCTTCCAAAAACATTTTGCAAATTCCACAAGAACAGTCTTAGCGAAAGGATTCTGGAGATAAAAGCTGTAAATCTGTAAGATGAACTAAAAGAATTCAAAGCAGTTTCTCAGAAACCTTCTTTTCGTTTTTTATCTTACGATATTTCCATTTTCATCATAGGGCTATAGGGTTTCCAAATATCACTTTGCAAATTCCAGAAGAAAAGTCTTAGCGAAAGGCTTCTTGAGGGTAAAGCTGTAACTCTGTAAGATGAATTAACAGAACACAAAACATTTTCTCAGAAACCTACTTTTCAGTTTTTACCTTAGGATATTTCCTTTTTCACCATAGCCCTCTATGGGATTCCAATGATCACTTTGAAAATTCCACATGAACAGTCTTAGCGAAAGTCTTCTTGAGGGGAAAGCTGTAACTCTGTGAGAGGAACTAACTGAACACAAAGCAGTTTCTCAGAAAGCTTCTTTCCAGTTTTTAACTGAGGATATTTCCTTTTTCACCATAGCCCTTTTGGGCTTCCAAATATCACTTTGCAAATTCCACAACAACAGCCTTAGCGAAAGGCTTCCTGAGGTAAAAGAGTAACTCTGTGACTTGAATTAACAGAACACAAAGCAGTTTCTCAGAAAGCTTCTTTTCAGTTTTTATCTTGGGATGTTTCCTTTTTCACCATTGCCCAAGAACAGTCTTAGTGAACGGCTTCCTGAGGGGAAAGCTGTAGCTCGGTGATATGTACTAACAGAACACACCGCATTTTCTCAGAATGGTTCTTTCCAGTTTTTAACGGAAGATATTTCCTTTTTCAACTTAGCCCTCTATGGGCTTCCAAATATCACTTTGCAAATTTTACAAAACAGTCTTAGTGAACGGCTTCTTGAGGGAAAAGCTGTAGCTCTGTGAGATGAACTAACAGAACACAAAGCACTTTTTCAGACAGCTTCTCTTCGGTAAGTATCTTAGGATATTTCCATTTTCACCATAGCCCTCTATGGGCTTCCACATATCACTTTGGAAATTCCTCAAAAACAGTCTTAGCGGAAGGCTTCTTGAGGGGAAGGCTGTAACTCTTTGAGATGAATTAACAGAACAGAAAGCAGTTTCTCGGAAAGCTTCTTTTCATTTTTTAACTGAAGTTATTTCCATTTTCACCATAGCCCTCTATGGGATTCCAAATATCACTATGCAAATTCCACAAGAACAGTGGAAGCGAAAGACTTCTGGAGGGGAAACCTGTAACTCTGTGAGATGAATTAACAGAACACAAAGCAGTTTCTCAGATATGTTCTTTCCAGTTTTTAACGAAAGATATTTCCTTTTTCACCATAGCCCTCTAGGGACTTCCAAATATCACTTTGCAAATCCCACAAGAACAGTCTTAGCGAAAGCCTTCTTGAGGGGAAAGCTGTAACTCGGTGAGATGCTTTAACAGAACACACGGCAGTTTCTCAAAAAGCTTCTTTCCAGTTTTTAACGGAAGATATTTCCTTCTTCACCATAGCCCTCTAGGAGTTTTCTAATATGGCTTTGCAAATTTCACAAGAATAGTCTCAGTGAACTGCTTCTTGAAGGGAAAGCTGTAACTCTGTGAGATGAACTAACAGAACACAAAGCAGTTTATCAGAAAGCTTCTTTACAGTTTTTATCGGAAAATATTTCCTTTTTCACCATTGCCCTCTATGAGATTCTAAATATCACTTTCCAAATTTCAGAAGAACAGTCTTAGTGAACGGCCTCATGAGGGTAAATCTGTGACACTTTGAGATGAATTAACAGAACACAAAGCAGTTTCTCAGAAAGCTTCTTTTCGGATTTTATCTTACTATATTTCCTTTTTCAACATAGCCCTCTATGGTCTTCCAAATATCACTTTGCAAATTACACAAGAACAGTCTTTGTGAAAGACTTCTTGAGGGGAAAGCTGTAACTCTCTGAGATGAATTAACAGAACACAAAGCAGTTTCTCAGAAAGCTTCTTTTCAGTTTTTATCTTAGGATATTTCCTTTTTCAGCATAGCCCTCTATGGGCTTCCAAAAACATTTTGCAAATTCCACAAGAACAGTCTTAGCGAAAGGATTCTGGAGATAAAAGCTGTAAATCTGTAAGATGAACTAAAAGAATTCAAAGCAGTTTCTCAGAAACCTTCTTTTCGTTTTTTATCTTACGATATTTCCATTTTCACCATAGGGCTATAGGGTTTCCAAATATCACTTTGCAAATTCCAGAAGAAAAGTCTTAGCGAAAGGCTTTTGAGGGTAAAGCTGTAACACTGTAAGATGAATTAACAGAACACAAAACATTTTCTCAGAAACCTACTTCTCAGTTTTTACCTTAGGATATTTCCTTTTTCACCATAGCCCTCTATGGGATTCCAATGATCACTTTGAAAATTCCACATGAACAGTCTTAGCGAAAGTCTTCTTGAGGGGAAAGCTGTAACTCTGTGAGAGGAACTAACTGAACACAAAGCAGTTTCTCAGAAAGCTTCTTTCCAGTTTTTAACTGAGGATATTTCCTTTTTCACCATAGCCCTTTTGGGCTTCCAAATATCACTTTGCAAATTCCACAACAACAGCCTTAGCGAAAGGCTTCCTGAGGTAAAAGAGTAACTCTGTGACTTGAATTAACAGAACACAAAGCAGTTTCTCAGAAAGCTTCTTTTCAGTTTTTATCTTGGGATGTTTCCTTTTTCACCATTGCCCTCTATGTGCCTCCAAATATCACTTTGCAATTCCACAAGAACAGTCTTAGTGAACGGCTTCCTGAGGGGAAAGCTGTAGCTCGGTGATATGTACTAACAGAACACACCGCATTTTCTCAGAATGGTTCTTTCCAGTTTTTAACGGAAGATATTTCCTTTTTCAACTTAGCCCTCTATGGGCTTCCAAATATCACTTTGCAAATTTCACAAAACAGTCTTAGTGAACGGCTTCTTGAGGGAAAAGCTGTAGCTCTGTGAGATGAACTAACAGAACACAAAGCAGTTTTTCAGACAGCTTCTTTCCGGTAAGTATCTTACGATATTTCCATTTTCACCATAGCCCTCTATGGGCTTCCGCATATCACTTTGGAAATTCCTCAAAAACAGTCTTTTTTTTTTTTTTTTTTTTTTTTTAATTTATTTATTATTATTAAACTTCAAGTTGTAGGGTACATGTGCACAACGTGCAGGTTTGCTACATATGTATACTTGTGCCATGTTGGTGTGCTGCACCCATCAACTCGTCATTTACATCAGGTATAACTCCCAATGCAATCCCTCCCCCCTCCCCCTTCCCCATGATATGCCCCGGTGTGTGATGTTCCCCTTCCCGAGTCCAAGTGATCTCACTGTTCAGTTCCCACCTACGAGTGAGAACATGCAGTGTTTGGTTTTCTGTTCTTGTGATAGTTTGCTAAGAATGATGGTTTCCAGCTGCATCCATGTCCCTACAAAGGACACAAACTCATCCTTTTTTATGGCTGCATAGTATTCCATGGTGTATATGTGCCACATTTTCTTAATCCAATCTGTCACTGATGGACATTTGGGTTGATTCCAAGTCTTTGCTATTGTGAATAGTGCTGCAATAAACATACGTGTGCATGTGTCCTTATAGCAGCATAATTTATAATCCTTTGGGTATATACCCAGTAATGGGATGGCTGGGTCATATGGTACATCTAGTTCTAGATCCTTGAGGAATCGCCATACTGTTTTCCATAATGGTTGAACTAGTTTACAATCCCACCAACAGTGTAAAAGTGTTCCTATTTCTCCACATCCTCTCCAGCACCTGTTGTTTCCTGACTTTTGAATGATCGCCATTCTAACTGGTGTGAGATGGTATCTCATTGTGGTTTTGATTTGCATTTCTCTGATGGCCAGTGATGATGAGCATTTTTTCATGTGTCTGTTGGCTGTATGAATGTCTTCTTTTGAGAAATGTCTGTTCATATCCTTTGCCCACTTTTGGATGGGGTTGTTTGTTTTTTTCTTGTAAATTTGTTAACCTGAGAGAAACAAGAAATGGGGAAAGGATTCCCTATTTAATAAATGGTGCTGGGAAAACTGGCTAGCCATAAGTAGAAAGCTGAAACTGGATCCTTTCCTTACTCCTTATACGAAAATTAATTCAAGATGGATTAGAGACTTAAATGTTAGACTTAATACCATAAAAATCCTAGAGGAAAACCTAGGTAGTACCATTCAGGACATAGGAATGGGCAAAGACTTCATGTCTAAAACACCAAAAGCAACGGCAGCAAAAGCCAAAATTGACAAATGGGATCTCATCAAACTAAAGAGCTTCTGCACAGCAAAAGAAACTACCATCAGAGTGAGCAGGCAACCTACAGAATGGGAGAAAATTTTTGCAATCTACTCATCTGACAAAGGGCTAATATCCAGAACCTACAAAGAACTCAAACAAACTTACAAAAACAGTCTTAGCGGAAGGCTTCTTGAGGGGAAAGCTGTAACTCTTTGAGATGAATTAACAGAACACAAAGCGGTTTCTCGGAAAGCTTCTTTTCATTTTTTAACTGAAGTTATTTCCATTTTCACCATAGCCCTCTATGGGATTCCAAATATCACTATGCAAATTCCACAAGAACAGTGGAAGCGAAAGACTTCTGGAGGGGAAAACTTCTAACTCTGTGAGATGAATTAACAGAACACAAAGCAGTTTCTCAGATATCTTCTTTCCAGTTTTTAACGAAAGATATTTCCTTTTTCACCATAGCCCTCTAGGGACTTCCAAATATCACTTTGCAAATCCCACAAGAACAGTCTTAGCGAAAGCCTTCTTGAGGGGAAAGCTGTAACTCGGTGAGATGCTTTAACAGAACACACGGCAGTTTCTCAAAAAGCTTCTTTCCAGTTTTTAACGGAAGATATTTCCTTCTTCACCATAGCCCTCTAGGAGTTTTCTAATATCACTTTGCAAATTTCACAAGAATAGTCTCAGTGAACTGCTTCTTGAAGGGAAAGCTGTAACTCTGTGAGATGAACTAACAGAACACAAAGCAGTTTATCAGACAGCTTCTTTACAGTTTTTATCGGAAAATATTTCCTTTTTCACCATTGCCCTCTATGAGATTCTAAATATCACTTTCCAAATTTCAGAAGAACAGTCTTAGTGAACGGCCTCATGAGGGGAAATCTGTGACACTTTGAGATGAATTAACAGAACACAAAGCAGTTTCTCAGAAAGCTTCTTTTCGGATTTTATCTTACTATATTTCCTTTTTCAACATAGCCCTCTATGGTCTTCCAAATATCACTTTGCAAATTACACAAGAACAGTCTTTGTGAAAGACTTCTTGAGGGGAAAGCTGTAACTCTCTGAGATGAATTAACAGAACACAAAGCAGTTTCTCAGAAAGCTTCTTTTCAGTTTTTATCTTAGGATATTTCCTTTTTCAGCATAGCCCTCTATGGGCTTCCAAAAACATTTTGCAAATTCCACAAGAACAGTCTTAGCGAAAGGATTCTGGAGATAAAAGCTGTAAATCTGTAAGATGAACTAAAAGAATTCAAAGCAGTTTCTCAGAAACCTTCTTTTCGTTTTTTATCTTACGATATTTCCATTTTCACCATAGGGCTATAGGGTTTCCAAATATCACTTTGCAAATTCCAGAAGAAAAGGCTTAGCGAAAGGCTTCTTGAGGGTAAAGCTGTAACTCTGTAAGATGAATTAACAGAACACAAAACATTTTCTCAGAAACCTACTTTTCAGTTTTTACCTTAGGATATTTCCTTTTTCACCATAGCCCTCTATGGGATTCCAATGATCACTTTGAAAATTCCACATGAACAGTCTTAGCGAAAGTCTTCTTGAGGGGAAAGCTGTAACTCTGTGAGAGGAACTAACTGAACACAAAGCAGTTTCTCAGAAAGCTTCTTTCCAGTTTTTAACTGAGGATATTTCCTTTTTCACCATAGCCCTTTTGGGCTTCCAAATATCACTTTGCAAATTCCACAACAACAGCCTTAGCGAAAGGCTTCCTGAGGTAAAAGAGTAACTCTGTGACTTGAATTAACAGAACACAAAGCAGTTTCTCAGAAAGCTTCTTTTCAGTTTTTATCTTGGGATGTTTCCTTTTTCACCATTGCCCTCTATGTGCCTCCAAATATCACTTTGCAATTCCACAAGAACAGTTTTAGTGAACGGCTTCCTGAGGGGAAAGCTGTAGCTCGGTGATATGTACTAACAGAACACACCGCATTTTCTCAGAATGGTTCTTTCCAGTTTTTAACGGAAGATATTTCCTTTTTCAACTTAGCCCTCTATGGGCTTCCAAATATCACTTTGCAAATTTCACAAAACAGTCTTAGTGAACGGCTTCTTGAGGGAAAAGCTGTAGCTCTGTGAGATGAACTAACAGGACACAAAGCACTTTTTCAGACAGCTTCTCTTCGGTATGTATCTTAGGATATTTCCATTTTCACCATAGCCCTCTATGGGCTTCCACATATCACTTTGGAAATTCCTCAAAAACAGTCTTAGCGGAAGGCTTCTTGAGGGGAAGGCTGTAACTCTTTGAGATGAATTAACAGAACAGAAAGCAGTTTCTCGGAAAGCTTCTTTTCATTTTTTAACTGAAGTTATTTCCATTTTCACCATAGCCCTCTATGGGATTCCAAATATCACTATGCAAATTCCACAAGAACAGTGGAAGCGAAAGACTTCTGGAGGGGAAAACTTCTAACTCTGTGAGATGAATTAACAGAACACAAAGCAGTTTCTCAGCTATCTTCTTTCCAGTTTTTAACGAAAGATATTGCCTTTTTCACCATAGCCCTCTATGGGCTTCCAAATATCACTTTGCAAATCCCACAAGAACAGTCTTAGCGAAAGCCTTCTTGAGGGGAAAGCTGTAACTCTGTGAGATGCTTTAACAGAACACACGGCAGTTTCTCAAAAAGCTTCTTTCAATTTTTTAACGGAAGATATTTCCTTTTTCACCATAGCCCTCTAGGAGTTTTCTAATATCACTTTGCAAATTTCACAAGAATAGTCTCAGTGAACTGCTTCTTGAATGGAAAGCTGTAACTCTGTGAGATGAACTAACAGAACACAAAGGACTTTATCAGAAAGCTTCTTTACAGTTTTTGTCGGAAAATATTTCCTTTTTCACCATTGCCCTCTATGAGATTCCAAATATCACTTTCCAAATTTCAGAAGAACAGTCTTAGTGAACGGCCTCATGAGGGGAAATCTGTGACACTTTGAGATGAATTAACAGAACACAAAGCAGTTTCTCAGAAAGCTTCTTTTCGGATTTTATCTTACTATATTTCCTTTTTCAACATAGCCCTCTATGGTCTTCCAAATATCACTTTGCAAATTACACAAGAACAGTCTTTGTGAAAGACTTCTTGAGGGGAAAGCTGTAACTCTCTGAGATGAATTAACAGAACACAAAGCAGTTTCTCAGAAAGCTTCTTTTCAGTTTTTATCTTAGGATATTTCCTTTTTCAGCATAGCCCTCTATGGGCTTCCAAAAACATTTTGCAAATTCCACAAGAACAGTCTTAGCGAAAGGATTCTGGAGATAAAAGCTGTAAATCTGTAAGATGAACTAAAAGAATTCAAAGCAGTTTCTCAGAAACCTTCTTTTCGTTTTTTATCTTACGATATTTCCATTTTCACCATAGGGCTATAGGGTTTCCAAATATCACTTTGCAAATTCCAGAAGAAAAGTCTTAGCGAAAGGCTTCTTGAGGGTAAAGCTGTAACTCTGTAAGATGAATTAACAGAACACAAAACATTTTCTCAGAAACCTACTTTTCAGTTTTTACCTTAGGATATTTCCTTTTTCACCATAGCCCTCTATGGGATTCCAATTATCACTTTGAAAATTCCACATGAACAGTCTTAGCGAAAGTCTTCTTGAGGGGAAAGCTGTAACTCTGTGAGAGGAACTAACTGAACACAAAGCAGTTTCTCAGAAAGCTTCTTTCCAGTTTTTAACTGAGGATATTTCCTTTTTCACCATAGCCCTTTTGGGCTTCCAAATATCACTTTGCAAATTCCACAACAACAGCCTTAGCGAAAGGCTTCCTGAGGTAAAAGAGTAACTCTGTGACTTGAATTAACAGAACACAAAGCAGTTTCTTAGAAAGCTTCTTTTCAGTTTTTATCTTGGGATGTTTCCTTTTTCACCATTGCCCTCTATGTGCCTCCAAATATCACTTTGCAATTCTACAAGAACAGTCTTAGTGAACGGCTTCCTGAGGGGAAAGCTGTAGCTCGGTGATATGTACTAACAGAACACACCGCATTTTCTCAGAATGGTTCTTTCCAGTTTTTAACGGAAGATATTTCCTTTTTCAACTTAGCCCTCTATGGGCTTCCAAATATCACTTTGCAAATTTCACGAAACAGTCTTAGTGAACGGCTTCTTGAGGGAAAAGCTGTAGCTCTGTGAGATGAACTAACAGAACACAAAGCACTTTTTCAGACAGCTTCTCTTCGGTAAGTATCTTAGGATATTTCCATTTTCACCATAGCCCTCTATGGGCTTCCACATATCACTTTGGAAATTCCTCAAAAACAGTCTTAGCGGAAGGCTTCTTGAGGGGAAGGCTGTAACTCTTTGAGATGAATTAACAGAACAGAAAGCAGTTTCTCGGAAAGCTTCTTTTCATTTTTTAACTGAAGTTATTTCCATTTTCACCATAGCCCTCTATGGGATTCCAAATATCACTATGCAAATTCCACAAGAACAGTGGAAGCGAAAGACTTCTGGAGGGGAAACCTGTAACTCTGTGAGATGAATTAACAGAACACAAAGCAGTTTCTCAGATATGTTCTTTCCAGTTTTTAACGAAAGATATTTCCTTTTTCACCATAGCCCTCTAGGGACTTCCAAATATCACTTTGCAAATCCCACAAGAACATTCTTAGCGAAAGCCTTCTTGAGGGGAAAGCTGTAACTCGGTGAGATGCTTTAACAGAACACACGGCAGTTTCTCAAAAAGCTTCTTTCCAGTTTTTAACGGAAGATATTTCCTTCTTCACCATAGCCCTCTAGGAGTTTTCTAATATGGCTTTGCAAATTTCACAAGAATAGTCTCAGTGAACTGCTTCTTGAAGGGAAAGCTGTAACTCTGTGAGATGAACTAACAGAACACAAAGCAGTTTATCAGAAAGCTTCTTTACAGTTTTTATCGGAAAATATTTCCTTTTTCACCATTGCCCTCTATGAGATTCTAAATATCACTTTCCAAATTTCAGAAGAACAGTCTTAGTGAACGGCCTCATGAGGGGAAATCTGTGACACTTTGAGATGAATTAACAGAACACAAAGCAGTTTCTCAGAAAGCTTCTTTTCGGATTTTATCTTACTATATTTCCTTTTTCAACATAGCCCTCTATGGTCTTCCAAATATCACTTTGCAAATTACACAAGAACAGTCTTTGTGAAAGACTTCTTGAGGGGAAAGCTGTAACTCTCTGAGATGAATTAACAGAACACAAAGCAGTTTCTCAGAAAGCTTCTTTTCAGTTTTTATCTTAGGATATTTCCTTTTTCAGCATAGCCCTCTATCGGCTTCCAAAAACATTTTGCAAATTCCACAAGAACAGTCTTAGCGAAAGGATTCTGGAGATAAAAGCTGTAAATCTGTAAGATGAACTAAAAGAATTCAAAGCAGTTTCTCAGAAACCTTCTTTTCGTTTTTTATCTTACGATATTTCCATTTTCACCATAGGGCTATAGGGTTTCCAAATATCACTTTGCAAATTCCAGAAGAAAAGTCTTAGCGAAAGGCTTCTTGAGGGTAAAGCTGTAACTCTGTAAGATGAATTAACAGAACACAAAACATTTTCTCAGAAACCTACTTTTCAGTTTTTACCTTAGGATATTTCCTTTTTCACCATAGCCCTCTATGGGATTCCAATGATCACTTTGAAAATTCCCCATGAACAGTCTTAGCATAAGTCTTCTTGAGGGGAAAGCTGTAACTCTGTGAGAGGAACTAACTGAACACAAAGCAGTTTCTCAGAAAGCTTCTTTCCAGTTTTTAACTGAGGATATTTCCTTTTTCACCATAGCCCTTTTGGGCTTCCAAATATCACTTTGCAAATTCCACAACAACAGCCTTAGCGAAAGGCTTACTGAGGTAAAAGAGTAACTCTGTGACTTGAATTAACAGAACACAAAGCAGTTTCTCAGAAAGATTCTTTTCAGTTTTTATCTTGGGATGTTTCCATTTTCACCATTGCCCTCTATGTGCCTCCAAATATCACTTTGCAATTCCACAAGAACAGTCTTAGTGAACGGCTTCCTGAGGGGAAAGCTGTAGCTCGGTGATATGTACTAACAGAACACACCGCATTTTCTCAGAATGGTTCTTTCCAGTTTTTAACGGAAGATATTTCCTTTTTCAACTTAGCCCTCTATGGGCTTCCAAATATCACTTTGCAAATTTCACAAAACAGTCTTAGTGAACGGCTTCTTGAGGGAAAAGCTGTAGCTCTGTGAGATGAACTAACAGAACACAAAGCACTTTTTCAGACAGCTTCTCTTCGGTAAGTATCTTAGGATATTTCCATTTTCACCATAGCCCTCTATGGGCTTCCACATATCACTTTGGAAATTCCTCAAAAACAGTCTTAGCGGAAGGCTTCTTGAGGGGAAAGCTGTAACTCTTTGAGATGAATTAACAGAACACAAAGCGGTTTCTCGGAAAGCTTCTTTTCATTTTTTAACTGAAGTTATTTCCATTTTCACCATAGCCCTCTATGGGATTCCAAATATCACTATGCAAATTCCACAAGAACAGTGGAAGCGAAAGACTTCTGGAGGGGAAAACTGTAACTCTGTGAGATGAATTAACAGAACACAAAGCAGTTTCTCAGATATGTTCTTTCCAGTTTTTAACGAAAGATATTTCCTTTTTCACCATAGCCCTCTAGGGACTTCCAAATATCACTTTGCAAATCCCACAAGAACAGTCTTAGCGAAAGCCTTCTTGAGGGGAAAGCTGCAACTCGGTGAGATGCTTTAACAGAACACACGGCAGTTTCTCAAAAAGCTTCTTTCCAGTTTTTAACGGAAGATATTTCCTTTTTCACCATAGCCCTCTAGGAGTTTTCTAATATCACTTTGCAAATTTCACAAGAATAGTCTCAGTGAACTGCTTCTTGAAGGGAAAGCTGTAACTCTGTGAGATGAACTAACAGAACACAAAGCAGTTTATCAGAAAGCTTCTTTACAGTTTTTATCGGAAAATATTTCTTTTTTCACCATTGCCCTCTATGAGATTCTAAATATCACTTTCCAAATTTCAGAAGAACAGTCTTAGTGAACGGCCTCATGAGGGGAAATCTGTGACACTTTGAGATGAATTAACAGAACACAAAGCAGTTTCTCAGAAAGCTTCTTTTCGGATTTTATCTTACTATATTTCCTTTTTCAACATAGCCCTCTATGGTCTTCCAAATATCACTTTGCAAATTACACAAGAACAGTCTTTGTGAAAGACTTCTTGAGGGGAAAGCTGTAACTCTCTGAGATGAATTAACAGAACACAAAGCAGTTTCTCAGAAAGCTTCTTTTCAGTTTTTATCTTAGGATATTTCCTTTTTCAGCATAGCCCTCTATGGGCTTCCAAAAACATTTTGCAAATTCCACAAGAACAGTCTTAACGAAAGGATTCTGGAGATAAAAGCTGTAAATCTGTAAGATGAATTAAAAGAATTCAAAGCAATTTCTCAGAAACCTTCTTTTCGTTTTTTATCTTACAGTATTTCCATTTTCACCATAGGGCTATAGGGTTTCCAAATATCACTTTGCAAATTCCAGAAGAAAAGTCTTAGCGAAAGGCTTTTGAGGGTAAAGCTGTAACACTGTAAGATGAATTAACAGAACACAAAACATTTTCTCAGAAACCTACTTCTCAGTTTTTACCTTAGGATATTTCCTTTTTCACCATAGCCCTCTATGGGATTCCAATGATCACTTTGAAAATTCCACATGAACAGTCTTAGCGAAAGTCTTCTTGAGGGGAAAGCTGTAACTCTGTGAGAGGAACTAACTGAACACAAAGCAGTTTCTCAGAAAGCTTCTTTCCAGTTTTTAACTGAGGATATTTCCTTTTTCACCATAGCCCTTTTGGGCTTCCAAATATCACTTTGCAAATTCCACAACAACAGCCTTAGCGAAAGGCTTCCTGAGGTAAAAGAGTAACTCTGTGACTTGAATTAACAGAACACAAAGCAGTTTCTCAGAAAGCTTCTTTTCAGTTTTTATCTTGGGATGTTTCCTTTTTCACCATTGCCCTCTATGTGCCTCCAAATATCACTTTGCAATTCCACAAGAACAGTCTTAGTGAACGGCTTCCTGAGGGGAAAGCTGTAGCTCGGTGATATGTACTAACAGAACACACCGCATTTTCTCAGAATGGTTCTTTCCAGTTTTTAACGGAAGATATTTCCTTTTTCAACTTAGCCCTCTATGGGCTTCCAAATATCACTTTGCAAATTTCACAAAACAGTCTTAGTGAACGGCTTCTTGAGGGAAAAGCTGTAGCTCTGTGAGATGAACTAACAGAACACAAAGCAGTTTTTCAGACAGCTTCTTTCCGGTAAGTATCTTACGATATTTCCATTTTCACCATAGCCCTCTATGGGCTTCCGCATATCACTTTGGAAATTCCTCAAAAACAGTCTTTTTTTTTTTTTTTTTTTTTAATTTATTTATTATTATTAAACTTCAAGTTGTAGGGTACATGTGCACAACGTGCAGGTTTGCTACATATGTATACTTGTGCCATGTTGGTGTGCTGCACCCATCAACTCGTCATTTACATCAGGTATAACTCCCAATGCAATCCCTCCCCCCTCCCCCTTCCCCATGATAGGCCCCGGTGTGTGATGTTCCCCTTCCCGAGTCCAAGTGATCTCACTGTTCAGTTCCCACCTACGAGTGAGAACATGCAGTGTTTGGTTTTCTGTTCTTGTGATAGTTTGCTAAGAATGATGGTTTCCAGCTGCATCCATGTCCCTACAAAGGACACAAACTCATCCTTTTTTATGGCTGCATAGTATTCCATGGTGTATATGTGCCACATTTTCTTAATCCAATCTGTCACTGATGGACATTTGGGTTGATTCCAAGTCTTTGCTATTGTGAATAGTGCTGCAATAAACATACGTGTGCATGTGTCCTTATAGCAGCATAATTTATAATCCTTTGGGTATATACCCAGTAATGGGATGGCTGGGTCATATGGTACATCTAGTTCTAGATCCTTGAGGAATCGCCATACTGTTTTCCATAATGGTTGAACTAGTTTACAATCCCACCAACAGTGTAAAAGTGTTCCTATTTCTCCACATCCTCTCCAGCACCTGTTGTTTCCTGACTTTTGAATGATCGCCATTCTAACTGGTGTGAGATGGTATCTCATTGTGGTTTTGATTTGCATTTCTCTGATGGCCAGTGATGATGAGCATTTTTTCATGTGTCTGTTGGCTGTATGAATGTCTTCTTTTGAGAAATGTCTGTTCATATCCTTTGCCCACTTTTGGATGGGGTTGTTTGTTTTTTTCTTGTAAATTTGTTAACCTGAGAGAAACAAGAAATGGGGAAAGGATTCCCTATTTAATAAATGGTGCTGGGAAAACTGGCTAGCCATAAGTAGAAAGCTGAAACTGGATCCTTTCCTTACTCCTTATACGAAAATTAATTCAAGATGGATTAGAGACTTAAATGTTAGACCTAATACCATAAAAATCCTAGAGGAAAACCTAGGTAGTACCATTCAGGACATAGGCATGGGCAAAGACTTCATGTCTAAAACACCAAAAGCAACGGCAGCAAAAGCCAAAATTGACAAATGGGATCTCATCAAACTAAAGAGCTTCTGCACAGCAAAAGAAACTACCATCAGAGTGAGCAGGCAACCTACAGAATGGGAGAAAATTTTTGCAATCTACTCATCTGACAAAGGGCTAATATCCAGAACCTACAAAGAACTCAAACAAACTTACAAAAACAGTCTTAGCGGAAGGCTTCTTGAGGGGAAAGCTGTAACTCTTTGAGATGAATTAACAGAACACAAAGCGGTTTCTCGGAAAGCTTCTTTTCATTTTTTAACTGAAGTTATTTCCATTTTCACCATAGCCCTCTATGGGATTCCAAATATCACTATGCAAATTCCACAAGAACAGTGGAAGCGAAAGACTTCTGGAGGGGAAAACTTCTAACTCTGTGAGATGAATTAACAGAACACAAAGCAGTTTCTCAGATATCTTCTTTCCAGTTTTTAACGAAAGATATTTCCTTTTTCACCATAGCCCTCTATGGGCTTCCAAATATCAATTTGCAAATCCCACAAGAACAGTCGTAGCGAAAGCCTTCTTGAGGGGAAAGCTGTAACTCGGTGAGATGCTTTAACAGAACACACGGCAGTTTCTCAAAAAGCTTCTTTCCAGTTTTTAACGGAAGATATTTCCTTCTTCACCATAGCCCTCTAGGAGTTTTCTAATATCACTTTGCAAATTTCACAAGAATAGTCTCAGTGAACTGCTTCTTGAAGGGAAAGCTGTAACTCTGTGAGATGAACTAACAGAACACAAAGCAGTTTATCAGAAAGCTTCTTTACAGTTTTTATCGGAAAATATTTCCTTTTTCACCATTGCCCTCTATGAGATTCTAAATATCACTTTCCAAATTTCAGAAGAACAGTCTTAGTGAACGGCCTCATGAGGGTAAATCTGTGACACTTTGAGATGAATTAACAGAACACAAAGCAGTTTCTCAGAAAGCTTCTTTTCGGATTTTATCTTACTATATTTCCTTTTTCAACATAGCCCTCTATGGTCTTCCAAATATCACTTTGCAAATTACACAAGAACAGTCTTTGTGAAAGACTTCTTGAGGGGAAAGCTGTAACTCTCTGAGATGAATTAACAGAACACAAAGCAGTTTCTCAGAAAGCTTCTTTTCAGTTTTTATCTTAGGATATTTCCTTTTTCAGCATAGCCCTCTATGGGCTTCCAAAAACATTTTGCAAATTCCACAAGAACAGTCTTAGCGAAAGGATTCTGGAGATAAAAGCTGTAAATCTGTAAGATGAACTAAAAGAATTCAAAGCAGTTTCTCAGAAACCTTCTTTTCGTTTTTTATCTTACGATATTTCCATTTTCACCATAGGGCTATAGGGTTTCCAAATATCACTTTGCAAATTCCAGAAGAAAAGTCTTAGCGAAAGGCTTCTTGAGGGTAAAGCTGTAACTCTGTAAGATGAATTAACAGAACACAAAACATTTTCTCAGAAACCTACTTTTCAGTTTTTACCTTAGGATATTTCCTTTTTCACCATAGCCCTCTATGGGCTTCCAAACATCACTGCAAATCCCACAAGAACAGTCTTAGCGAAAGGCTTTTAGTGGGAAATGTTGGAACTCTGTGAGATGGATTAACAGAACACAAAGCAGTTTCTCAGAAACCTTCTTTCCAGATTTTAACGGTAAATAATTCCTTTTTCACCATAGCCCTCTGTGGGATTCTAAATATCACTTCCCAAATTTCAGAAGAACAGTCTTAGTGAACGGCCTCTTGAGGGTAAATCTGTAACTCTCTGAGATGAATTAACAGAACACAAAGCAGTTTCTCAAATAGCTTCTTTACGGATTTTATCTTACTATAATTCCTTTTTCAACATAGCCCTATATGGTCTTCCAAATATCACTTTGCAAATTAAACAAGAACAGTCTTTGTGAAAGACTTCTTGAAGGGAAAGCCGTAACTCTCTGAGATGAATTAACAGAACACAAAGCAGTTTCTCAGGAAGTTTCTTTTCACTTTTTATCTTAGGATATTTCCTTTTTCAGCATAGCCCTCTATGGGCTTCCAAAAACATTTTGCAAGTTCCACAAGAACAGTCTTAGCGAAAGGATTCTGGACGGGAAAGATGTAACTCTGTGAGATGAACTAACAGAACACAAAGCGGTTTCTCAGAAACCTTCTTTTCGTTTTTAATCTTAGGATATTTCCTTTTTCACCATAGCCCTCTATGGGCTTCCAAATATCACTTTGCAAATTCCAGAAGAACAGTATTAGCGAAAGGCTTCTTGAGGGTAGAGCTGTAACTCTGTAAGATGAATTAACAGAACACAAAACATTTTCTCAGAAACCTACTTTTCAGTTTTTACCTTAGGATATTTCCTTTTTCACCATAGCCCTCTATGGGATTCCAAATATCACTTTACAAATTCCACATGAACAGTCTTAGCGAAAGGCTTCTTGAGGGGAAAGCTGTAACTCGGTGAGATGAATTAAGAGAACACAAAGCAGTTTCCTAGAAAGATTCTTTCCAGTATTTAACGCAACATATTTCCTTTTTCTCCGTAGACCTGTATGGGCTTCCAACTATCACCTTGCAAACTCCACAGGAACAGTCTAGGTGAATGGCTTCTTGAGTGGAAAGTTGTAATTCTGTGAGATGAATTAAGAGAACACAATGCACTTTCTCAGAAAGCTTCTTTTCGGTTTTTATCTTAGGATATTTCCTTTTTTGCCATAACCCTCTATGGGCTTCCAATATCTCTTTGCAAATTCAACAAGAGCAGTCTGAGTGAACGGCTGCTTGAGGGTAAACTGTAACTCTGTGAGATGAATTAAGAGAACATAAAGCAGTTTCTCAGAAAGCTTCTTTGAAGTTTTTAACAGAGGATATTTCCTTTTTCTCCGTAGCCCTATATGGGCTTCCAAATATCACTTTGAAAGCTCTACAAGAACAATCTTAGCGAAAGGTTTCTGAGGGAAAAGCTGTAATTCTGTGAGATGAATTAACAAAACACAAAGCAGTTTCTCAGCAATCTTCTTTCCATTTTGTAACGGTGGATATTTCCTTTTTCACCATAGCCCTCTAAGGGCTTCCAAATATCACTTTGCAAATTCCACAAGTACAGTCTTAGCGAGAGGGTTCTTGAGGGGAAAGCTGTAACTCGGGGAGATGTATTAACAGAACACACGGCAGTTTCTCAGAATGCTTCTTTCCAGTTTTTAACGGAAGATATTTTCATTTTCACCATAGCCTTCCATGAGCTTCCAAATATCACTTTGCAAATTTCACAAGAACAGTCTTAGTGAACGACTTCTTGAGGGGAAAGATGTAACTCTGTGAGATAAACTAACACAAAACAAAGCAGTTTCTCAGACAGTTTCTTTTCGGTTTTTATCTTAGGATATTTCCATTTTCACCATAGACTTCTATGGGCTTCCAAATATCATTTTGCAAATTTCGCAAGAACTGTCTTAGTGAACGACTTCTTGAGGGCAAAGCTGTAACTCTGTGAGATGAAATAAGAAAACACAAAGCAGTTTCACAGAAAGCTTCATTTCAGTTTTTATCTTAGGATGTTTTCTTTTTCACCATAGCCCTCAATGGGCCTCCAAATATCACTGTGCAAGTTCCACAAGAAAAGTCTTAGTGAACGACTTCTTGAGGGGAAAGCTGTAACTCTGTGAGATGAATTAACAGAACACAAAGCAGTTTCTCAGAAAGCTTCTTTCCAGTTTTTAACGGAGGATATTTCCTTTTATTCCATAGCCCTCTATGGGCTTCCAAATATACCTTTGCCAGTTTCACAAGAAACGTCTTAGCGAAAGGCTTCTTGATGGGAAAGTTGTAACTGTGAGATGAATTAACAGAACACAAAGCAGATTCTCATAAAGCTTCTTTCCAGTTTTTACCCGAAGATATTTCCTTTTTCAACATAGCCCACTATGGGCTTCCAAATATCACTTTGCAAATTCCACAAGTACAGACTTAGCGAAAGGCTTCTTGAGGGAAAAACTGTAACTCTTTGAGATGAATTAACAGAACACCAAATAGATTCTCAGAAAGCTTTTTTTCAGTTTTTTTCTTAGGATATTTCCTTTTTCACCATAGCCCTCTATGGGCTTCCAAAAACATTTTGCAAATTCCACAAGAACAGTCTTAGCGAAAGGTTTCTTGAGGGGAAAGCTGTAACTCTGTGAGATGAACTAACAGAACACAAAGCAGTTTCTCAGAAACCTTCTTTTCGGTTTTTATCTTAGGATATTTCCATTTTCACCATAGCCCTCTAGGGGTTTCAAATATCACTTTGTAATTTACACAAGAACAGTCTTATCGAAAGGCTTCTTGAGGGGAAAGCTGTAAGTCTGTAAGATGAATTAACAGAACACAAAACAGTTTCTCAGAATCCTTCTTTTCAGTTTTTATCATAGGATAATTACTTTTTCACCACAACCCTGTATGGGATTCCAAATATCACTTTGTAGATTCCACATGAACAGTCTTAGCTAAAGGCTTCTTGAGGGGAAAGCTGTAACTCAGTGAGATGAATTAACAGAACACAAAGCAGTTTCTCAGAAAGATTCTTTCCAGTTTTTAACGGAACATATTTCCTTTTTCACCGTAGCCATCTATAGACTTCCAACTATCACCTTGCAAATTCCACAGGAACAGACTTAGTGAACGGTTTCTTGACGGGAACGCTGTAACTCTGTGAGATGAATTATGAGAACACAAAGCAGTTTCTCAGAAACATTCTTTCCAGGTTTTAACGGAAGATTTTTCCTTTTTCACCATAGCCCTCTATGGGCTTCCAAATATCACTTTGCAAATAAAACAAGAACAGCCTTCGTGAAAGGCTTCTTGAGAGGGAAGCTGTAACTCTGTGAGATGAACTAACAGAACACAAAGCAGTTTCTCAGAAAGCTTGTTTTCTGTTTTATCTTAGGATATTACCATTTTCACCATAGCCCTCTGTTGGTTTCAAAATATCAGTTTGCAAATCCCACAAGAACAGACTTAGGGAAAGGCTTCTTGAGAGGAAAGCTGTAATACTGTGAGATGAATTAACAGAACACAAAGCAGTTTCTCAGAAAGCTTCTTTCCAGTTTTTTACGGAAGATATTTCAATTTACACCATAGCCCTCTATTGGCTTCCAAATATCACTTTCCAAATTCCACAAGAACAGTCTTAGTGAATGGCTTCTTGGGGGGAAAGCTGTAACACTGTGAGATGAACTAACAAAACCAAAGCAGTTTTTCATAAAGCTTCTTTTCGGTTTTTATCTTAGTATAATTCGTTTTTCACCATAGCCTTCTATGGGCTTCCAAATATCACTTTGCAAATTTCATAAGAACTGTCTGAGTGAACGGCTTCTTGAGGGGAAAACTGTAACTCTGTGAGATGAACTAACAGAACACAAAGCAGTTTCTCAGAAAGCTTCTTTTCGGTTTTTATCTTAGGATATTTCCATTTTCACCACAGCCATCTATGGGCTTCCAAATATCACTTTGCAAATTCCACAAGAACAGTTTTAGCAAAAGGCTTCTTTAGGAGAAAGCTGTAACTCTGTGAAATGAATTAACAGAACACAACACAGTTTCCAGAAAGCTTCTTGCCAGTTTTTAACTGAAGATATTTCCTTTTACACCATAGACCTCTAAGGGCTTCAAAATATGACTTTGCAAATTCCATAAGAACTGCGTTATTGAAAGGCTTCTTGAGGGGAAAGCTGTAACCCTCTGAGATGAATTAACAAAACACAAAGCAGTTTCTCAGAAAGCTTCTTTTCAGTTTTTATCTTAGGATACTTCCTTTTTCACCATAGCCCTGTATTGGTGTCCAAATATCACGTTGTAAACTCCACAGAGCAGTCTTAGCGAAAGGCTTCTTGAGGAAAAGCTGTAATTCTCTGAGATGAATTTAAAAAAACACAAAGCAGTTTCGTAGAAATATTCTTTCCAGTTTTTTAACGGAAGATATATCCTTTTTCACCATATCCCTCTATGGGCTTCCAAATATCACGTTGCAAATTCCTCAAGAACAACCTTAGCGAAAGTCTTCTTGAGGGGAAAGCTGTAACTCTGTGAGATGAATTAACAGAACACAAAGCAGTTTCTCAGGAAGTTTCTTTTCAGTTTTTATCTTAGGTTATTTCCTTTTTCACCATAGCCCTCTATGGGCTTCCAAATATCAGTTTGCAAAGTTCACAAAAACTGTCTTAGTGAACGGCTTCTTGAGGTTAAAGCTGTAACTCTGTGAGATGAACTAACAGAACACTACACAGTTTCCCAGAAAGCTTGTTTTCGGTTTTCATCTTAGGATATTCCGTTTTCACCTTAGCCCTCGATGGGCTTCCAAATATCACTTTACAAATTACACAAGAACAGTCTTAGCGATAGGCTTCTTGAGGGGAATGCTGTAACTCTGTGAGATGAATTAAGAGAACACAAGGTCGTTTCTCAGAAAGCTTCCTTCCAGTTCTTACCTGAATATATTTCCTTTTTCTCCATAGCCCTCTATGGGCTTCGAAATATCACTTTGCAAATTCCACAAGAACAGTCTTAGCGAAAGGCTTCTTGAGGGGAAAGCTGTAACTCTGTGAGATGAATTAACAGAACACAAAGCAGTTTCTCAGAAAGCTTCTTTCCAGTTTTTAACGGAGGATATTTCCTTTTATTCCATAGCCCTCTATGGGCTTCCAAATATACCTTTGCCAGTTTCACAAGAAACGTCTTAGCGAAAGGCTTCTTGATGGGAAAGTTGTAACTGTGAGATGAATTAACAGAACACAAAGCAGATTCTCATAAAGCTTCTTTCCAGTTTTTACCCGAAGATATTTCCTTTTTCAACATAGCCCACTATGGGCTTCCAAATATCACTTTGCAAATTCCACAAGTACAGACTTAGCGAAAGGCTTCTTGAGGGAAAAACTGTAACTCTTTGAGATGAATTAACAGAACACCAAATAGATTCTCAGAAAGCTTTTTTTCAGTTTTTTTCTTAGGATATTTCCTTTTTCACCATAGCCCTCTATGGGCTTCCAAAAACATTTTGCAAATTCCACAAGAACAGTCTTAGCGAAAGGTTTCTTGAGGGGAAAGCTGTAACTCTGTGAGATGAACTAACAGAACACAAAGCAGTTTCTCAGAAACCTTCTTTTCGGTTTTTATCTTAGGATATTTCCATTTTCACCATAGCCCTCTAGGGGTTTCAAATATCACTTTGTAATTTACACAAGAACAGTCTTATCGAAAGGCTTCTTGAGGGGAAAGCTGTAAGTCTGTAAGATGAATTAACAGAACACAAAACAGTTTCTCAGAATCCTTCTTTTCAGTTTTTATCATAGGATAATTACTTTTTCACCACAACCCTGTATGGGATTCCAAATATCACTTTGTAGATTCCACATGAACAGTCTTAGCTAAAGGCTTCTTGAGGGGAAAGCTGTAACTCAGTGAGATGAATTAACAGAACACAAAGCAGTTTCTCAGAAAGATTCTTTCCAGTTTTTAACGGAACATATTTCCTTTTTCACCGTAGCCATCTATAGACTTCCAACTATCACCTTGCAAATTCCACAGGAACAGACTTAGTGAACGGCTTCTTGACGGGAACGCTGTAACTCTGTGAGATGAATTATGAGAACACAAAGCAGTTTCTCAGAAACATTCTTTCCAGGTTTTAACGGAAGATTTTTCCTTTTTCACCATAGCCCTCTATGGGCTTCCAAATATCACTTTGCAAATAAAACAAGAACAGCCTTCGTGAAAGGCTTCTTGAGAGGGAAGCTGTAACTCTGTGAGATGAACTAACAGAACACAAAGCAGTTTCTCAGAAAGCTTGTTTTCTGTTTTATCTTAGGATATTACCATTTTCACCATAGCCCTCTGTTGGTTTCAAAATATCAGTTTGCAAATCCCACAAGAACAGACTTAGGGAAAGGCTTCTTGAGAGGAAAGCTGTAATACTGTGAGATGAATTAACAGAACACAAAGCAGTTTCTCAGAAAGCTTCTTTCCAGTTTTTTACGGAAGATATTTCAATTTACACCATAGCCCTCTATTGGCTTCCAAATATCACTTTCCAAATTCCACAAGAACAGTCTTAGTGAATGGCTTCTTGGGGGGAAAGCTGTAACACTGTGAGATGAACTAACAAAACCAAAGCAGTTTTTCATAAAGCTTCTTTTCGGTTTTTATCTTAGTATAATTCGTTTTTCACCATAGCCTTCTATGGGCTTCCAAATATCACTTTGCAAATTTCATAAGAACTGTCTGAGTGAACGGCTTCTTGAGGGGAAAACTGTAACTCTGTGAGATGAACTAACAGAACACAAAGCAGTTTCTCAGAAAGCTTCTTTTCGGTTTTTATCTTAGGATATTTCCATTTTCACCACAGCCATCTATGGGCTTCCAAATATCACTTTGCAAATTCCACAAGAACAGTTTTAGCAAAAGGCTTCTTTAGGAGAAAGCTGTAACTCTGTGAAATGAATTAACAGAACACAACACAGTTTCCAGAAAGCTTCTTGCCAGTTTTTAACTGAAGATATTTCCTTTTACACCATAGACCTCTAAGGGCTTCAAAATATGACTTTGCAAATTCCATAAGAACTGCGTTATTGAAAGGCTTCTTGAGGGGAAAGCTGTAACCCTCTGAGATGAATTAACAAAACACAAAGCAGTTTCTCAGAAAGCTTCTTTTCAGTTTTTATCTTAGGATACTTCCTTTTTCACCATAGCCCTGTATTGGTGTCCAAATATCACGTTGTAAACTCCACAGAGCAGTCTTAGCGAAAGGCTTCTTGAGGAAAAGCTGTAATTCTCTGAGATGAATTTAAAAAAACACAAAGCAGTTTCGTAGAAATATTCTTTCCAGTTTTTTAACGGAAGATATATCCTTTTTCACCATATCCCTCTATGGGCTTCCAAATATCACGTTGCAAATTCCTCAAGAACAACCTTAGCGAAAGTCTTCTTGAGGGGAAAGCTGTAACTCTGTGAGATGAATTAACAGAACACAAAGCAGTTTCTCAGGAAGTTTCTTTTCAGTTTTTATCTTAGGTTATTTCCTTTTTCACCATAGCCCTCTATGGGCTTCCAAATATCAGTTTGCAAAGTTCACAAAAACTGTCTTAGTGAACGGCTTCTTGAGGGGAAAGCTGTAACTCTGTGAGATGAACTAACAGAACACTACACAGTTTCCCAGAAAGCTTGTTTTCGGTTTTCATCTTAGGATATTCCGTTTTCACCTTAGCCCTCGATGGGCTTCCAAATATCACTTTACAAATTACACAAGAACAGTCTTAGCGATAGGCTTCTTGAGGGGAATGCTGTAACTCTGTGAGATGAATTAAGAGAACACAAGGTCGTTTCTCAGAAAGCTTCCTTCCAGTTCTTACCTGAATATATTTCCTTTTTCTCCATAGCCCTCTATGGGCTTCGAAATATCACTTTGCAAATTCCACAAGAACAGTCTTAGCGAAAGGCTTCTTGAGGGGAAAGCTGTAACTCTGTGAGATGAATTAACAGAACACAATGCATTTTCTCAGAAAGCTTCTTTCCCCTTTTAACAGAAGAGATTTCCTTTTTCACCATAGCACACTATGGGCTTCAAATATCACTGTGCAAATTCCACAAGAACAGTCTTATCGAAAGGCTTCTTGAGGGGAAAGCTGTAACTCTGTGAAATGAATTAGGAGTACACAAAGCCATTTCTCAGAAAGCTTCTTTCCAGTTTTTAACTGAAGATATTTCCTTTTTCACCATAAACCTCCATGAGCTTCCAAATATCACTGTGCAAATTCCACAAGAACAGTCTTAGCGAAAGGCTTCTTGAGGGGAAAGCTGTAACCCTGTGAGATGAATTAACAGAGCACAAAGCTGTTTCTCAGAAAGCTTCTTTCCAGTTTTTAACGGAAGACATTTCATTTTTCACCATAGACTTCTAGGGGCTTTCAAATATCACTTTGCATATTCCACCAGAACAGTCTTAGCGAAAGGCTTCTTGAGGGGAATTCTGTAACCCTGTGGGATGAATTAACAGAACACAAAGCCGTTTCTCAGCAAGCTTCTTTCCAGTTTTTAACTGAAGAGATTTCCTTTTTCACGATAGCCCTCTATGGGCTTCCAAATATCACTTTGCAAATTCCACAAGAACAGTCTTAGCGATTGGCTCCTTGAGGGGAAAGCTGTTACTCTGTGAGATGAATTAAGAGAACACAGAGCCGTTTCTCAGAAAGCTTCTTTCCAGTTTTCAACGGAATTGATTTCCTTTTTTACCATAGCCCTGTATGGGCTTCCAACTATCACTTTGCAAATTCCACAAGAATAGTCTTAGCGAAAGGCTTCTTCAGGTGAAAGCTGTTACTCTGTGGGATGAATTAACAGAACAAAAAGTAGTTTCTCAGAAAGCTTCTTTCCAGTTTTTAACGGAAGAGATTTCCTTTTTAACCATAGCCCTCTATGGACTTTAATTATCACTTTGCAAATACCACAAGAACACTCTTAGCGAAAGGCTTCCTGAGCGGAAAGCTGTAACTCTGTGAGATGAATTAACAAAACACAGTGCAGTTTCTCAGAAAGCTTCCTTTCGGTTTTTATCTTAGGATAATTCCTTTTTCGCCATAACTCTCTAGTGGCTCCCAACAGCACTTTGCAAATTCCACAAGAGCCATCTCAGTGAACGGTTTCTTCAGGGGAAAGCTGTAACTCTGTGAGATGAATTAACAGAACACAAAAAGCAGTTTCTCAGAAAATTCTTTGCAGTTTTTAACAGAAGAGATTTCCTTTTTCACTATAGCCCTCCAAGGGCACCCAAATATCTCTTTGCAAATTCCACAAGAACAGTATTAGAGAATGGCTACTTGAGGGGAAAGCTGTAACTCTATGAGATGAATTAACAGAACACAAAGCAGTTTCTCAGAAAACTTCTTTTCATTTTTTATCCTAGGATGTTTCCTTCTTCACCTTAGCCCTGTATGGGCTTCCAAATATCACTTTGCAAATTCCACAAGAACAGTCTTAGCAAAATCCTTCCTGAAGGGAAAGCTGTAACTCTGTGAGATGAATTAACAAAACACAAGGCAGTTTCCCAGAAAGCTTCTTTCCAGTTTTTAACGGAAGATATTCCCTTTTTCACCATAGCCTTCTATTGGCTTCCAAATATCACTATGCCTATCCAACAAGAACAGTCTTAGGGAAAGGCTTCTTGAGGGGAAAGCTGTAACTCTGTAAGATGAATTAACAGAACACAAAGCAGTTTCTCAGAAAGCTTCATTTCAATTTTTATCTTAGGATATTTCCTTTTTCACCATAGCCTTCTATGGCCTTCCAAATATCACTTTGCAAATTCCACAAGAACAGTCTTAGCAAAAGGTTTCTTGAGGGTCAAGCTGTAACTCTGTGAGATGAATTAACAGAACACAAAGCAGTTTCTCAGAAAGCTTCTTTTCGGTTTTCATCTAAGGATATATCCTTTTTCACCGTAGACCTCTAAGGGCTTCCAAATATCACTTTGGAAATTCCACAAGAACAGTCTTAGCGAAAGGCTTCTTGAGCGGAAAGCTGTACGACTGAGAGATGTATTAACAGAACACAAAGCAGTGTGTCTGAAAGCTTCTTTCTAGTTTTTCACTGAAGATATTTCCTTTTTCACCATAGCCCTCTATGGGCTTCCAAATATCACTTTGCAAATTCCACAAGAACAGTCTTAGCGAAAGGCGTCTTGAGGGAAAGCTGTAACTCTTTCAGATGAATTAAGAGGACACAAAGCAGTTTCTCAGAAAGCTTCATTCCAGTTTTTAACAGAAGATTTCCTTTTTAACCATAGCCTTTTATGGGCTTCCAAATATCTCTTTGCAAATTCCACAAGAACAGCCTTAGCGAAAGGCATCTTGAAGGGAAAGCTGTAACTCTGTGAGATGAATTTACAGAACACAAAGCAGTTTCTCAGAAAGATTCTTTCCAGTTTTTAACGGAACATATTTCCTTTTTCTCCGTAGACCTGTATGGGCTTCCAACTATCACCTTGCAAACTCCACAGGAACAGTCTAGGTGAATGGCTTCTTGAGTGGAAAGTTGTAATTCTGTGAGATGAATTAAGAGAACACAATGCACTTTCTCAGAAAGCTTCTTTTCGGTTTTTATCTTAGGATATTTCCTTTTTTGCCATAACCCTCTATGGGCTTCCAATATCTCTTTGCAAATTCAACAAGAGCAGTCTGAGTGAACGGCTGCTTGAGGGTAAACTGTAACTCTGTGAGATGAATTAAGAGAACATAAAGCAGTTTCTCAGAAAGCTTCTTTGAAGTTTTTAACGGAGGATATTTCCTTTTTCTCCGTAGCCCTATATGGGCTTCCAAATATCACTTTGAAAGCTCTACAAGAACAATCTTAGCGAAAGGTTTCTGAGGGAAAAGCTGTAATTCTGTGAGATGAATTAACAAAACACAAAAGCAGTTTCTCAGCAATCTTCTTTCCATTTTGTAACGGTGGATATTTCCTTTTTCACCATAGCCCTCTAAGGGCTTCAAATATCACTTTGCAAATTCCACAAGTACAGTCCTTAGCGAGAGGGTTCTTGAGGGGAAAGCTGTAACTCGGGGAGATGTATTACAGAACACACGGCAGTTTCTCAGAATGCTTCTTTCAGTTTTTAACGGAAGATATTTTCATTTTCACCATAGCCTTCCATGAGCTTCCAATATCACTTTGCAAATTTCACAAGAACAGTCTTAGTGAACGACTTCTTGAGGGGAAAGATGTAACTCTGTGAGATAAACTAACACAAAACAAAGCAGTTCTCAGACAGTTTCTTTTCGGTTTTTATCTTAGGATATTTCCATTTTCACCATAGACTTCTATGGGCTTCCAATATCATTTGCAAATTTCGCAAGAACTGTCTTAGTGAACGACTTCTTGAGGGCAAAGCTGTAACTCTGTGAGATGAAATAAGAAAACACAAAGCAGTTTCACAGAAAGCTTCATTTCAGTTTTTATCTTAGGATGTTTTCTTTTTCACATAGCCCTCAATGGGCCTCCAAATATCACTGTGCAAGTTCCACAAGAAAGTCTTAGTGAACGACTTCTTGAGGGGAAAGCTGTAACTCTGTGAGAGAATTAACAGAACACAAAGCAGTTTCTCAGAAAGCTTCTTTCCAGTTTTTAACGGAGGATATTTCCTTTTATTCCATAGCCCTCTATGGGCTTCCAAATATACCTTTGCCAGTTTCACAAGAAACGTCTTAGCGAAAGGCTCTTGATGGGAAAGTTGTAACTGTGAGATGAATTAACAGAACACAAAGCAGATTCTCATAAAGCTTCTTTCCAGTTTTACCCGAAGATATTTCCTTTTTCAACATAGCCCACTATGGGCTTCCAAATATCACTTTGCAAATTCCACAAGTACAGACTTAGCGAAAGGCTTCTTGAGGAAAAACTGTAACTCTTTGAGATGAATTAACAGAACACCAAATAGATTCTCAGAAAGCTTTTTTTCAGTTTTTTTCTGTAGGATATTTCCTTTTTCACCATAGCCCTCTATGGGCTTCCAAAAACATTTTGCAAATTCCACAAGAAACAGTCTTAGCGAAAGGTTTCTTGAGGGGAAAGCTGTAACTCTGTGAGATGAACTAACAGAACACAAAGCAGTTTCTCAGAAACCTTCTTTTCGGTTTTTATCTTAGGATATTTCCATTTTCACCATAGCCCTCTAGGGGTTTCAAATATCACTTTGTAATTTACACAAGAACAGTCTTATCGAAAGGCTTCTTGAGGGGAAAGCTGTAAGTCTGTAAGATGAATTAACAGAACACAAAAACAGTTTCTCAGAATCCTTCTTTTCAGTTTTTATCATAGGATAATTACTTTTTCACCACAACCCTGTATGGGATTCCAAATATCACTTTGTAGATTCCACATGAACAGTCTTAGCTAAAGGCTTCTTGAGGGGAAAGCTGTAACTCAGTGAGATGAATTAACAGAACACAAAGCAGTTTCTCAGAAAGATTCTTTCCAGTTTTTAACGGAACATATTTCCTTTTTCACCGTAGCCATCTATAGACTTCCAACTATCACCTTGCAAATTCCACAGGAACAGACTTAGTGAACGGCTTCTTGACGGGAACGCTGTAACTCTGTGAGATGAATTATGAGAACACAAAGCAGTTTCTCAGAAACATTCTTTCCAGGTTTTAACGGAAGATTTTTCCTTTTTCACCATAGCCCTCTATGGGCTTCCAAATATCACTTTGCAAATAAAACAAGAACAGCCTTCGTGAAAGGCTTCTTGAGAGGGAAGCTGTAACTCTGTGAGATGAACTAACAGAACACAAAGCAGTTTCTCAGAAAGCTTGTTTTCTGTTTTATCTTAGGATATTACCATTTTCACCATAGCCCTCTGTTGGTTTCAAAATATCAGTTTGCAAATCCCACAAGAACAGACTTAGGGAAAGGCTTCTTGAGAGGAAAGCTGTAATACTGTGAGATGAATTAACAGAACACAAAGCAGTTTCTCAGAAAGCTTCTTTCCAGTTTTTTACGGAAGATATTTCAATTTACACCATAGCCCTCTATTGGCTTCCAAATATCACTTTCCAAATTCCACAAGAACAGTCTTAGTGAATGGCTTCTTGGGGGGAAAGCTGTAACACTGTGAGATGAACTAACAAAACCAAAGCAGTTTTTCATAAAGCTTCTTTTCGGTTTTTATCTTAGTATAATTCGTTTTTCACCATAGCCTTCTATGGGCTTCCAAATATCACTTTGCAAATTTCATAAGAACTGTCTGAGTGAACGGCTTCTTGAGGGGAAAACTGTAACTCTGTGAGATGAACTAACAGAACACAAAGCAGTTTCTCAGAAAGCTTCTTTTCGGTTTTTATCTTAGGATATTTCCATTTTCACCACAGCCATCTATGGGCTTCCAAATATCACTTTGCAAATTCCACAAGAACAGTTTTAGCAAAAGGCTTCTTTAGGAGAAAGCTGTAACTCTGTGAAATGAATTAACAGAACACAACACAGTTTCCAGAAAGCTTCTTGCCAGTTTTTAACTGAAGATATTTCCTTTTACACCATAGACCTCTAAGGGCTTCAAAATATGACTTTGCAAATTCCATAAGAACTGCGTTATTGAAAGGCTTCTTGAGGGGAAAGCTGTAACCCTCTGAGATGAATTAACAAAACACAAAGCAGTTTCTCAGAAAGCTTCTTTTCAGTTTTTATCTTAGGATACTTCCTTTTTCACCATAGCCCTGTATTGGTGTCCAAATATCACGTTGTAAACTCCACAGAGCAGTCTTAGCGAAAGGCTTCTTGAGGAAAAGCTGTAATTCTCTGAGATGAATTTAAAAAAACACAAAGCAGTTTCGTAGAAATATTCTTTCCAGTTTTTTAACGGAAGATATATCCTTTTTCACCATATCCCTCTATGGGCTTCCAAATATCACGTTGCAAATTCCTCAAGAACAACCTTAGCGAAAGTCTTCTTGAGGGGAAAGCTGTAACTCTGTGAGATGAATTAACAGAACACAAAGCAGTTTCTCAGGAAGTTTCTTTTCAGTTTTTATCTTAGGTTATTTCCTTTTTCACCATAGCCCTCTATGGGCTTCCAAATATCAGTTTGCAAAGTTCACAAAAACTGTCTTAGTGAACGGCTTCTTGAGGGGAAAGCTGTAACTCTGTGAGATGAACTAACAGAACACTACACAGTTTCCCAGAAAGCTTGTTTTCGGTTTTCATCTTAGGATATTCCGTTTTCACCTTAGCCCTCGATGGGCTTCCAAATATCACTTTACAAATTACACAAGAACAGTCTTAGCGATAGGCTTCTTGAGGGGAATGCTGTAACTCTGTGAGATGAATTAAGAGAACACAAGGTCGTTTCTCAGAAAGCTTCCTTCCAGTTCTTACCTGAATATATTTCCTTTTTCTCCATAGCCCTCTATGGGCTTCGAAATATCACTTTGCAAATTCCACAAGAACAGTCTTAGCGAAAGGCTTCTTGAGGGGAAAGCTGTAACTCTGTGAGATGAATTAACAGAACACAATGCATTTTCTCAGAAAGCTTCTTTCCCCTTTTAACAGAAGAGATTTCCTTTTTCACCATAGCACACTATGGGCTTCAAATATCACTGTGCAAATTCCACAAGAACAGTCTTATCGAAAGGCTTCTTGAGGGGAAAGCTGTAACTCTGTGAAATGAATTAGGAGTACACAAAGCCATTTCTCAGAAAGCTTCTTTCCAGTTTTTAACTGAAGATATTTCCTTTTTCACCATAAACCTCCATGAGCTTCCAAATATCACTGTGCAAATTCCACAAGAACAGTCTTAGCGAAAGGCTTCTTGAGGGGAAAGCTGTAACCCTGTGAGATGAATTAACAGAGCACAAAGCTGTTTCTCAGAAAGCTTCTTTCCAGTTTTTAACGGAAGACATTTCATTTTTCACCATAGACTTCTAGGGGCTTTCAAATATCACTTTGCATATTCCACCAGAACAGTCTTAGCGAAAGGCTTCTTGAGGGGAAATCTGTAACCCTGTGGGATGAATTAACAGAACACAAAGCCGTTTCTCAGCAAGCTTCTTTCCAGTTTTTAACTGAAGAGATTTCCTTTTTCACGATAGCCCTCTATGGGCTTCCAAATATCACTTTGCAAATTCCACAAGAACAGTCTTAGCGATTGGCTCCTTGAGGGGAAAGCTGTTACTCTGTGAGATGAATTAAGAGAACACAGAGCCGTTTCTCAGAAAGCTTCTTTCCAGTTTTCAACGGAATTGATTTCCTTTTTTACCATAGCCCTGTATGGGCTTCCAACTATCACTTTGCAAATTCCACAGGAACAGTCTAGGTGAATGGCTTCTTGAGTGGAAAGTTGTAATTCTGTGAGATGAATTAAGAGAACACAATGCACTTTCTCAGAAAGCTTCTTTTCGGTTTTTATCTTAGGATATTTCCTTTTTTGCCATAACCCTCTATGGGCTTCCAATATCTCTTTGCAAATTCAACAAGAGCAGTCTGAGTGAACGGCTGCTTGAGGGTAAACTGTAACTCTGTGAGATGAATTAAGAGAACATAAAGCAGTTTCTCAGAAAGCTTCTTTGAAGTTTTTAACAGAGGATATTTCCTTTTTCTCCGTAGCCCTATATGGGCTTCCAAATATCACTTTGAAAGCTCTACAAGAACAATCTTAGCGAAAGGTTTCTGAGGGAAAAGCTGTAATTCTGTGAGATGAATTAACAAAACACAAAGCAGTTTCTCAGCAATCTTCTTTCCATTTTGTAACGGTGGATATTTCCTTTTTCACCATAGCCCTCTAAGGGCTTCCAAATATCACTTTGCAAATTCCACAAGTACAGTCTTAGCGAGAGGGTTCTTGAGGGGAAAGCTGTAACTCGGGGAGATGTATTAACAGAACACACGGCAGTTTCTCAGAATGCTTCTTTCCAGTTTTTAACGGAAGATATTTTCATTTTCACCATAGCCTTCCATGAGCTTCCAAATATCACTTTGCAAATTTCACAAGAACAGTCTTAGTGAACGACTTCTTGAGGGGAAAGATGTAACTCTGTGAGATAAACTAACACAAAACAAAGCAGTTTCTCAGACAGTTTCTTTTCGGTTTTTATCTTAGGATATTTCCATTTTCACCATAGACTTCTATGGGCTTCCAAATATCATTTTGCAAATTTCGCAAGAACTGTCTTAGTGAACGACTTCTTGAGGGCAAAGCTGTAACTCTGTGAGATGAAATAAGAAAACACAAAGCAGTTTCACAGAAAGCTTCATTTCAGTTTTTATCTTAGGATGTTTTCTTTTTCACCATAGCCCTCAATGGGCCTCCAAATATCACTGTGCAAGTTCCACAAGAAAAGTCTTAGTGAACGACTTCTTGAGGGGAAAGCTGTAACTCTGTGAGATGAATTAACAGAACACAAAGCAGTTTCTCAGAAAGCTTCTTTCCAGTTTTTAACGGAGGATATTTCCTTTTATTCCATAGCCCTCTATGGGCTTCCAAATATACCTTTGCCAGTTTCACAAGAAACGTCTTAGCGAAAGGCTTCTTGATGGGAAAGTTGTAACTGTGAGATGAATTAACAGAACACAAAGCAGATTCTCATAAAGCTTCTTTCCAGTTTTTACCCGAAGATATTTCCTTTTTCAACATAGCCCACTATGGGCTTCCAAATATCACTTTGCAAATTCCACAAGTACAGACTTAGCGAAAGGCTTCTTGAGGGAAAAACTGTAACTCTTTGAGATGAATTAACAGAACACCAAATAGATTCTCAGAAAGCTTTTTTTCAGTTTTTTTCTTAGGATATTTCCTTTTTCACCATAGCCCTCTATGGGCTTCCAAAAACATTTTGCAAATTCCACAAGAACAGTCTTAGCGAAAGGTTTCTTGAGGGGAAAGCTGTAACTCTGTGAGATGAACTAACAGAACACAAAGCAGTTTCTCAGAAACCTTCTTTTCGGTTTTTATCTTAGGATATTTCCATTTTCACCATAGCCCTCTAGGGGTTTCAAATATCACTTTGTAATTTACACAAGAACAGTCTTATCGAAAGGCTTCTTGAGGGGAAAGCTGTAAGTCTGTAAGATGAATTAACAGAACACAAAACAGTTTCTCAGAATCCTTCTTTTCAGTTTTTATCATAGGATAATTACTTTTTCACCACAACCCTGTATGGGATTCCAAATATCACTTTGTAGATTCCACATGAACAGTCTTAGCTAAAGGCTTCTTGAGGGGAAAGCTGTAACTCAGTGAGATGAATTAACAGAACACAAAGCAGTTTCTCAGAAAGATTCTTTCCAGTTTTTAACGGAACATATTTCCTTTTTCACCGTAGCCATCTATAGACTTCCAACTATCACCTTGCAAATTCCACAGGAACAGACTTAGTGAACGGTTTCTTGACGGGAACGCTGTAACTCTGTGAGATGAATTATGAGAACACAAAGCAGTTTCTCAGAAACATTCTTTCCAGGTTTTAACGGAAGATTTTTCCTTTTTCACCATAGCCCTCTATGGGCTTCCAAATATCACTTTGCAAATAAAACAAGAACAGCCTTCGTGAAAGGCTTCTTGAGAGGGAAGCTGTAACTCTGTGAGATGAACTAACAGAACACAAAGCAGTTTCTCAGAAAGCTTGTTTTCTGTTTTATCTTAGGATATTACCATTTTCACCATAGCCCTCTGTTGGTTTCAAAATATCAGTTTGCAAATCCCACAAGAACAGACTTAGGGAAAGGCTTCTTGAGAGGAAAGCTGTAATACTGTGAGATGAATTAACAGAACACAAAGCAGTTTCTCAGAAAGCTTCTTTCCAGTTTTTTACGGAAGATATTTCAATTTACACCATAGCCCTCTATTGGCTTCCAAATATCACTTTCCAAATTCCACAAGAACAGTCTTAGTGAATGGCTTCTTGGGGGGAAAGCTGTAACACTGTGAGATGAACTAACAAAACCAAAGCAGTTTTTCATAAAGCTTCTTTTCGGTTTTTATCTTAGTATAATTCGTTTTTCACCATAGCCTTCTATGGGCTTCCAAATATCACTTTGCAAATTTCATAAGAACTGTCTGAGTGAACGGCTTCTTGAGGGGAAAACTGTAACTCTGTGAGATGAACTAACAGAACACAAAGCAGTTTCTCAGAAAGCTTCTTTTCGGTTTTTATCTTAGGATATTTCCATTTTCACCACAGCCATCTATGGGCTTCCAAATATCACTTTGCAAATTCCACAAGAACAGTTTTAGCAAAAGGCTTCTTTAGGAGAAAGCTGTAACTCTGTGAAATGAATTAACAGAACACAACACAGTTTCCAGAAAGCTTCTTGCCAGTTTTTAACTGAAGATATTTCCTTTTACACCATAGACCTCTAAGGGCTTCAAAATATGACTTTGCAAATTCCATAAGAACTGCGTTATTGAAAGGCTTCTTGAGGGGAAAGCTGTAACCCTCTGAGATGAATTAACAAAACACAAAGCAGTTTCTCAGAAAGCTTCTTTTCAGTTTTTATCTTAGGATACTTCCTTTTTCACCATAGCCCTGTATTGGTGTCCAAATATCACGTTGTAAACTCCACAGAGCAGTCTTAGCGAAAGGCTTCTTGAGGAAAAGCTGTAATTCTCTGAGATGAATTTAAAAAAACACAAAGCAGTTTCGTAGAAATATTCTTTCCAGTTTTTTAACGGAAGATATATCCTTTTTCACCATATCCCTCTATGGGCTTCCAAATATCACGTTGCAAATTCCTCAAGAACAACCTTAGCGAAAGTCTTCTTGAGGGGAAAGCTGTAACTCTGTGAGATGAATTAACAGAACACAAAGCAGTTTCTCAGGAAGTTTCTTTTCAGTTTTTATCTTAGGTTATTTCCTTTTTCACCATAGCCCTCTATGGGCTTCCAAATATCAGTTTGCAAAGTTCACAAAAACTGTCTTAGTGAACGGCTTCTTGAGGTTAAAGCTGTAACTCTGTGAGATGAACTAACAGAACACTACACAGTTTCCCAGAAAGCTTGTTTTCGGTTTTCATCTTAGGATATTCCGTTTTCACCTTAGCCCTCGATGGGCTTCCAAATATCACTTTACAAATTACACAAGAACAGTCTTAGCGATAGGCTTCTTGAGGGGAATGCTGTAACTCTGTGAGATGAATTAAGAGAACACAAGGTCGTTTCTCAGAAAGCTTCCTTCCAGTTCTTACCTGAATATATTTCCTTTTTCTCCATAGCCCTCTATGGGCTTCGAAATATCACTTTGCAAATTCCACAAGAACAGTCTTAGCGAAAGGCTTCTTGAGGGGAAAGCTGTAACTCTGTGAGATGAATTAACAGAACACAAAGCAGTTTCTCAGAAAGCTTCTTTCCAGTTTTTAACGGAGGATATTTCCTTTTATTCCATAGCCCTCTATGGGCTTCCAAATATACCTTTGCCAGTTTCAGAAGAAACGTCTTAGCGAAAGGCTTCTTGATGGGAAAGTTGTAACTGTGAGATGAATTAACAGAACACAAAGCAGATTCTCATAAAGCTTCTTTCCAGTTTTTACCCGAAGATATTTCCTTTTTCAACATAGCCCACTATGGGCTTCCAAATATCACTTTGCAAATTCCACAAGTACAGACTTAGCGAAAGGCTTCTTGAGGGAAAAACTGTAACTCTTTGAGATGAATTAACAGAACACCAAATAGATTCTCAGAAAGCTTTTTTTCAGTTTTTTTCTTAGGATATTTCCTTTTTCACCATAGCCCTCTATGGGCTTCCAAAAACATTTTGCAAATTCCACAAGAACAGTCTTAGCGAAAGGTTTCTTGAGGGGAAAGCTGTAACTCTGTGAGATGAACTAACAGAACACAAAGCAGTTTCTCAGAAACCTTCTTTTCGGTTTTTATCTTAGGATATTTCCATTTTCACCATAGCCCTCTAGGGGTTTCAAATATCACTTTGTAATTTACACAAGAACAGTCTTATCGAAAGGCTTCTTGAGGGGAAAGCTGTAAGTCTGTAAGATGAATTAACAGAACACAAAACAGTTTCTCAGAATCCTTCTTTTCAGTTTTTATCATAGGATAATTACTTTTTCACCACAACCCTGTATGGGATTCCAAATATCACTTTGTAGATTCCACATGAACAGTCTTAGCTAAAGGCTTCTTGAGGGGAAAGCTGTAACTCAGTGAGATGAATTAACAGAACACAAAGCAGTTTCTCAGAAAGATTCTTTCCAGTTTTTAACGGAACATATTTCCTTTTTCACCGTAGCCATCTATAGACTTCCAACTATCACCTTGCAAATTCCACAGGAACAGACTTAGTGAACGGCTTCTTGACGGGAACGCTGTAACTCTGTGAGATGAATTATGAGAACACAAAGCAGTTTCTCAGAAACATTCTTTCCAGGTTTTAACGGAAGATTTTTCCTTTTTCACCATAGCCCTCTATGGGCTTCCAAATATCACTTTGCAAATAAAACAAGAACAGCCTTCGTGAAAGGCTTCTTGAGAGGGAAGCTGTAACTCTGTGAGATGAACTAACAGAACACAAAGCAGTTTCTCAGAAAGCTTGTTTTCTGTTTTATCTTAGGATATTACCATTTTCACCATAGCCCTCTGTTGGTTTCAAAATATCAGTTTGCAAATCCCACAAGAACAGACTTAGGGAAAGGCTTCTTGAGAGGAAAGCTGTAATACTGTGAGATGAATTAACAGAACACAAAGCAGTTTCTCAGAAAGCTTCTTTCCAGTTTTTTACGGAAGATATTTCAATTTACACCATAGCCCTCTATTGGCTTCCAAATATCACTTTCCAAATTCCACAAGAACAGTCTTAGTGAATGGCTTCTTGGGGGGAAAGCTGTAACACTGTGAGATGAACTAACAAAACCAAAGCAGTTTTTCATAAAGCTTCTTTTCGGTTTTTATCTTAGTATAATTCGTTTTTCACCATAGCCTTCTATGGGCTTCCAAATATCACTTTGCAAATTTCATAAGAACTGTCTGAGTGAACGGCTTCTTGAGGGGAAAACTGTAACTCTGTGAGATGAACTAACAGAACACAAAGCAGTTTCTCAGAAAGCTTCTTTTCGGTTTTTATCTTAGGATATTTCCATTTTCACCACAGCCATCTATGGGCTTCCAAATATCACTTTGCAAATTCCACAAGAACAGTTTTAGCAAAAGGCTTCTTTAGGAGAAAGCTGTAACTCTGTGAAATGAATTAACAGAACACAACACAGTTTCCAGAAAGCTTCTTGCCAGTTTTTAACTGAAGATATTTCCTTTTACACCATAGACCTCTAAGGGCTTCAAAATATGACTTTGCAAATTCCATAAGAACTGCGTTATTGAAAGGCTTCTTGAGGGGAAAGCTGTAACCCTCTGAGATGAATTAACAAAACACAAAGCAGTTTCTCAGAAAGCTTCTTTTCAGTTTTTATCTTAGGATACTTCCTTTTTCACCATAGCCCTGTATTGGTGTCCAAATATCACGTTGTAAACTCCACAGAGCAGTCTTAGCGAAAGGCTTCTTGAGGAAAAGCTGTAATTCTCTGAGATGAATTTAAAAAAACACAAAGCAGTTTCGTAGAAATATTCTTTCCAGTTTTTTAACGGAAGATATATCCTTTTTCACCATATCCCTCTATGGGCTTCCAAATATCACGTTGCAAATTCCTCAAGAACAACCTTAGCGAAAGTCTTCTTGAGGGGAAAGCTGTAACTCTGTGAGATGAATTAACAGAACACAAAGCAGTTTCTCAGGAAGTTTCTTTTCAGTTTTTATCTTAGGTTATTTCCTTTTTCACCATAGCCCTCTATGGGCTTCCAAATATCAGTTTGCAAAGTTCACAAAAACTGTCTTAGTGAACGGCTTCTTGAGGGGAAAGCTGTAACTCTGTGAGATGAACTAACAGAACACTACACAGTTTCCCAGAAAGCTTGTTTTCGGTTTTCATCTTAGGATATTCCGTTTTCACCTTAGCCCTCGATGGGCTTCCAAATATCACTTTACAAATTACACAAGAACAGTCTTAGCGATAGGCTTCTTGAGGGGAATGCTGTAACTCTGTGAGATGAATTAAGAGAACACAAGGTCGTTTCTCAGAAAGCTTCCTTCCAGTTCTTACCTGAATATATTTCCTTTTTCTCCATAGCCCTCTATGGGCTTCGAAATATCACTTTGCAAATTCCACAAGAACAGTCTTAGCGAAAGGCTTCTTGAGGGGAAAGCTGTAACTCTGTGAGATGAATTAACAGAACACAATGCATTTTCTCAGAAAGCTTCTTTCCCCTTTTAACAGAAGAGATTTCCTTTTTCACCATAGCACACTATGGGCTTCAAATATCACTGTGCAAATTCCACAAGAACAGTCTTATCGAAAGGCTTCTTGAGGGGAAAGCTGTAACTCTGTGAAATGAATTAGGAGTACACAAAGCCATTTCTCAGAAAGCTTCTTTCCAGTTTTTAACTGAAGATATTTCCTTTTTCACCATAAACCTCCATGAGCTTCCAAATATCACTGTGCAAATTCCACAAGAACAGTCTTAGCGAAAGGCTTCTTGAGGGGAAAGCTGTAACCCTGTGAGATGAATTAACAGAGCACAAAGCTGTTTCTCAGAAAGCTTCTTTCCAGTTTTTAACGGAAGACATTTCATTTTTCACCATAGACTTCTAGGGGCTTTCAAATATCACTTTGCATATTCCACCAGAACAGTCTTAGCGAAAGGCTTCTTGAGGGGAATTCTGTAACCCTGTGGGATGAATTAACAGAACACAAAGCCGTTTCTCAGCAAGCTTCTTTCCAGTTTTTAACTGAAGAGATTTCCTTTTTCACGATAGCCCTCTATGGGCTTCCAAATATCACTTTGCAAATTCCACAAGAACAGTCTTAGCGATTGGCTCCTTGAGGGGAAAGCTGTTACTCTGTGAGATGAATTAAGAGAACACAGAGCCGTTTCTCAGAAAGCTTCTTTCCAGTTTTCAACGGAATTGATTTCCTTTTTTACCATAGCCCTGTATGGGCTTCCAACTATCACTTTGCAAATTCCACAAGAATAGTCTTAGCGAAAGGCTTCTTCAGGTGAAAGCTGTTACTCTGTGGGATGAATTAACAGAACAAAAAGTAGTTTCTCAGAAAGCTTCTTTCCAGTTTTTAACGGAAGAGATTTCCTTTTTAACCATAGCCCTCTATGGACTTTAATTATCACTTTGCAAATACCACAAGAACACTCTTAGCGAAAGGCTTCCTGAGCGGAAAGCTGTAACTCTGTGAGATGAATTAACAAAACACAGTGCAGTTTCTCAGAAAGCTTCCTTTCGGTTTTTATCTTAGGATAATTCCTTTTTCGCCATAACTCTCTAGTGGCTCCCAACAGCACTTTGCAAATTCCACAAGAGCCATCTCAGTGAACGGTTTCTTCAGGGGAAAGCTGTAACTCTGTGAGATGAATTAACAGAACACAAAAAGCAGTTTCTCAGAAAATTCTTTGCAGTTTTTAACAGAAGAGATTTCCTTTTTCACTATAGCCCTCCAAGGGCACCCAAATATCTCTTTGCAAATTCCACAAGAACAGTATTAGAGAATGGCTACTTGAGGGGAAAGCTGTAACTCTATGAGATGAATTAACAGAACACAAAGCAGTTTCTCAGAAAACTTCTTTTCATTTTTTATCCTAGGATGTTTCCTTCTTCACCTTAGCCCTGTATGGGCTTCCAAATATCACTTTGCAAATTCCACAAGAACAGTCTTAGCAAAATCCTTCCTGAAGGGAAAGCTGTAACTCTGTGAGATGAATTAACAAAACACAAGGCAGTTTCCCAGAAAGCTTCTTTCCAGTTTTTAACGGAAGATATTCCCTTTTTCACCATAGCCTTCTATTGGCTTCCAAATATCACTATGCCTATCCAACAAGAACAGTCTTAGGGAAAGGCTTCTTGAGGGGAAAGCTGTAACTCTGTAAGATGAATTAACAGAACACAAAGCAGTTTCTCAGAAAGCTTCATTTCAATTTTTATCTTAGGATATTTCCTTTTTCACCATAGCCTTCTATGGCCTTCCAAATATCACTTTGCAAATTCCACAAGAACAGTCTTAGCAAAAGGTTTCTTGAGGGTCAAGCTGTAACTCTGTGAGATGAATTAACAGAACACAAAGCAGTTTCTCAGAAAGCTTCTTTTCGGTTTTCATCTAAGGATATATCCTTTTTCACCGTAGACCTCTAAGGGCTTCCAAATATCACTTTGGAAATTCCACAAGAACAGTCTTAGCGAAAGGCTTCTTGAGCGGAAAGCTGTACGACTGAGAGATGTATTAACAGAACACAAAGCAGTGTGTCTGAAAGCTTCTTTCTAGTTTTTCACTGAAGATATTTCCTTTTTCACCATAGCCCTCTATGGGCTTCCAAATATCACTTTGCAAATTCCACAAGAACAGTCTTAGCGAAAGGCGTCTTGAGGGAAAGCTGTAACTCTTTCAGATGAATTAAGAGGACACAAAGCAGTTTCTCAGAAAGCTTCATTCCAGTTTTTAACAGAAGATTTCCTTTTTAACCATAGCCTTTTATGGGCTTCCAAATATCTCTTTGCAAATTCCACAAGAACAGCCTTAGCGAAAGGCATCTTGAAGGGAAAGCTGTAACTCTGTGAGATGAATTTACAGAACACAAAGCAGTTTCTCAGAAAGATTCTTTCCAGTTTTTAACGGAACATATTTCCTTTTTCTCCGTAGACCTGTATGGGCTTCCAACTATCACCTTGCAAACTCCACAGGAACAGTCTAGGTGAATGGCTTCTTGAGTGGAAAGTTGTAATTCTGTGAGATGAATTAAGAGAACACAATGCACTTTCTCAGAAAGCTTCTTTTCGGTTTTTATCTTAGGATATTTCCTTTTTTGCCATAACCCTCTATGGGCTTCCAATATCTCTTTGCAAATTCAACAAGAGCAGTCTGAGTGAACGGCTGCTTGAGGGTAAACTGTAACTCTGTGAGATGAATTAAGAGAACATAAAGCAGTTTCTCAGAAAGCTTCTTTGAAGTTTTTAACGGAGGATATTTCCTTTTTCTCCGTAGCCCTATATGGGCTTCCAAATATCACTTTGAAAGCTCTACAAGAACAATCTTAGCGAAAGGTTTCTGAGGGAAAAGCTGTAATTCTGTGAGATGAATTAACAAAACACAAAGCAGTTTCTCAGCAATCTTCTTTCCATTTTGTAACGGTGGATATTTCCTTTTTCACCATAGCCCTCTAAGGGCTTCCAAATATCACTTTGCAAATTCCACAAGTACAGTCTTAGCGAGAGGGTTCTTGAGGGGAAAGCTGTAACTCGGGGAGATGTATTAACAGAACACACGGCAGTTTCTCAGAATGCTTCTTTCCAGTTTTTAACGGAAGATATTTTCATTTTCACCATAGCCTTCCATGAGCTTCCAAATATCACTTTGCAAATTTCACAAGAACAGTCTTAGTGAACGACTTCTTGAGGGGAAAGATGTAACTCTGTGAGATAAACTAACACAAAACAAAGCAGTTTCTCAGACAGTTTCTTTTCGGTTTTTATCTTAGGATATTTCCATTTTCACCATAGACTTCTATGGGCTTCCAAATATCATTTTGCAAATTTCGCAAGAACTGTCTTAGTGAACGACTTCTTGAGGGCAAAGCTGTAACTCTGTGAGATGAAATAAGAAAACACAAAGCAGTTTCACAGAAAGCTTCATTTCAGTTTTTATCTTAGGATGTTTTCTTTTTCACCATAGCCCTCAATGGGCCTCCAAATATCACTGTGCAAGTTCCACAAGAAAAGTCTTAGTGAACGACTTCTTGAGGGGAAAGCTGTAACTCTGTGAGATGAATTAACAGAACACAAAGCAGTTTCTCAGAAAGCTTCTTTCCAGTTTTTAACGGAGGATATTTCCTTTTATTCCATAGCCCTCTATGGGCTTCCAAATATACCTTTGCCAGTTTCACAAGAAACGTCTTAGCGAAAGGCTTCTTGATGGGAAAGTTGTAACTGTGAGATGAATTAACAGAACACAAAGCAGATTCTCATAAAGCTTCTTTCCAGTTTTTACCCGAAGATATTTCCTTTTTCAACATAGCCCACTATGGGCTTCCAAATATCACTTTGCAAATTCCACAAGTACAGACTTAGCGAAAGGCTTCTTGAGGGAAAAACTGTAACTCTTTGAGATGAATTAACAGAACACCAAATAGATTCTCAGAAAGCTTTTTTTCAGTTTTTTTCTTAGGATATTTCCTTTTTCACCATAGCCCTCTATGGGCTTCCAAAAACATTTTGCAAATTCCACAAGAACAGTCTTAGCGAAAGGTTTCTTGAGGGGAAAGCTGTAACTCTGTGAGATGAACTAACAGAACACAAAGCAGTTTCTCAGAAACCTTCTTTTCGGTTTTTATCTTAGGATATTTCCATTTTCACCATAGCCCTCTAGGGGTTTCAAATATCACTTTGTAATTTACACAAGAACAGTCTTATCGAAAGGCTTCTTGAGGGGAAAGCTGTAAGTCTGTAAGATGAATTAACAGAACACAAAACAGTTTCTCAGAATCCTTCTTTTCAGTTTTTATCATAGGATAATTACTTTTTCACCACAACCCTGTATGGGATTCCAAATATCACTTTGTAGATTCCACATGAACAGTCTTAGCTAAAGGCTTCTTGAGGGGAAAGCTGTAACTCAGTGAGATGAATTAACAGAACACAAAGCAGTTTCTCAGAAAGATTCTTTCCAGTTTTTAACGGAACATATTTCCTTTTTCACCGTAGCCATCTATAGACTTCCAACTATCACCTTGCAAATTCCACAGGAACAGACTTAGTGAACGGCTTCTTGACGGGAACGCTGTAACTCTGTGAGATGAATTATGAGAACACAAAGCAGTTTCTCAGAAACATTCTTTCCAGGTTTTAACGGAAGATTTTTCCTTTTTCACCATAGCCCTCTATGGGCTTCCAAATATCACTTTGCAAATAAAACAAGAACAGCCTTCGTGAAAGGCTTCTTGAGAGGGAAGCTGTAACTCTGTGAGATGAACTAACAGAACACAAAGCAGTTTCTCAGAAAGCTTGTTTTCTGTTTTATCTTAGGATATTACCATTTTCACCATAGCCCTCTGTTGGTTTCAAAATATCAGTTTGCAAATCCCACAAGAACAGACTTAGGGAAAGGCTTCTTGAGAGGAAAGCTGTAATACTGTGAGATGAATTAACAGAACACAAAGCAGTTTCTCAGAAAGCTTCTTTCCAGTTTTTTACGGAAGATATTTCAATTTACACCATAGCCCTCTATTGGCTTCCAAATATCACTTTCCAAATTCCACAAGAACAGTCTTAGTGAATGGCTTCTTGGGGGGAAAGCTGTAACACTGTGAGATGAACTAACAAAACCAAAGCAGTTTTTCATAAAGCTTCTTTTCGGTTTTTATCTTAGTATAATTCGTTTTTCACCATAGCCTTCTATGGGCTTCCAAATATCACTTTGCAAATTTCATAAGAACTGTCTGAGTGAACGGCTTCTTGAGGGGAAAACTGTAACTCTGTGAGATGAACTAACAGAACACAAAGCAGTTTCTCAGAAAGCTTCTTTTCGGTTTTTATCTTAGGATATTTCCATTTTCACCACAGCCATCTATGGGCTTCCAAATATCACTTTGCAAATTCCACAAGAACAGTTTTAGCAAAAGGCTTCTTTAGGAGAAAGCTGTAACTCTGTGAAATGAATTAACAGAACACAACACAGTTTCCAGAAAGCTTCTTGCCAGTTTTTAACTGAAGATATTTCCTTTTACACCATAGACCTCTAAGGGCTTCAAAATATGACTTTGCAAATTCCATAAGAACTGCGTTATTGAAAGGCTTCTTGAGGGGAAAGCTGTAACCCTCTGAGATGAATTAACAAAACACAAAGCAGTTTCTCAGAAAGCTTCTTTTCAGTTTTTATCTTAGGATACTTCCTTTTTCACCATAGCCCTGTATTGGTGTCCAAATATCACGTTGTAAACTCCACAGAGCAGTCTTAGCGAAAGGCTTCTTGAGGAAAAGCTGTAATTCTCTGAGATGAATTTAAAAAAACACAAAGCAGTTTCGTAGAAATATTCTTTCCAGTTTTTTAACGGAAGATATATCCTTTTTCACCATATCCCTCTATGGGCTTCCAAATATCACGTTGCAAATTCCTCAAGAACAACCTTAGCGAAAGTCTTCTTGAGGGGAAAGCTGTAACTCTGTGAGATGAATTAACAGAACACAAAGCAGTTTCTCAGGAAGTTTCTTTTCAGTTTTTATCTTAGGTTATTTCCTTTTTCACCATAGCCCTCTATGGGCTTCCAAATATCAGTTTGCAAAGTTCACAAAAACTGTCTTAGTGAACGGCTTCTTGAGGGGAAAGCTGTAACTCTGTGAGATGAACTAACAGAACACTACACAGTTTCCCAGAAAGCTTGTTTTCGGTTTTCATCTTAGGATATTCCGTTTTCACCTTAGCCCTCGATGGGCTTCCAAATATCACTTTACAAATTACACAAGAACAGTCTTAGCGATAGGCTTCTTGAGGGGAATGCTGTAACTCTGTGAGATGAATTAAGAGAACACAAGGTCGTTTCTCAGAAAGCTTCCTTCCAGTTCTTACCTGAATATATTTCCTTTTTCTCCATAGCCCTCTATGGGCTTCGAAATATCACTTTGCAAATTCCACAAGAACAGTCTTAGCGAAAGGCTTCTTGAGGGGAAAGCTGTAACTCTGTGAGATGAATTAACAGAACACAATGCATTTTCTCAGAAAGCTTCTTTCCCCTTTTAACAGAAGAGATTTCCTTTTTCACCATAGCACACTATGGGCTTCAAATATCACTGTGCAAATTCCACAAGAACAGTCTTATCGAAAGGCTTCTTGAGGGGAAAGCTGTAACTCTGTGAAATGAATTAGGAGTACACAAAGCCATTTCTCAGAAAGCTTCTTTCCAGTTTTTAACTGAAGATATTTCCTTTTTCACCATAAACCTCCATGAGCTTCCAAATATCACTGTGCAAATTCCACAAGAACAGTCTTAGCGAAAGGCTTCTTGAGGGGAAAGCTGTAACCCTGTGAGATGAATTAACAGAGCACAAAGCTGTTTCTCAGAAAGCTTCTTTCCAGTTTTTAACGGAAGACATTTCATTTTTCACCATAGACTTCTAGGGGCTTTCAAATATCACTTTGCATATTCCACCAGAACAGTCTTAGCGAAAGGCTTCTTGAGGGGAAATCTGTAACCCTGTGGGATGAATTAACAGAACACAAAGCCGTTTCTCAGCAAGCTTCTTTCCAGTTTTTAACTGAAGAGATTTCCTTTTTCACGATAGCCCTCTATGGGCTTCCAAATATCACTTTGCAAATTCCACAAGAACAGTCTTAGCGATTGGCTCCTTGAGGGGAAAGCTGTTACTCTGTGAGATGAATTAAGAGAACACAGAGCCGTTTCTCAGAAAGCTTCTTTCCAGTTTTCAACGGAATTGATTTCCTTTTTTACCATAGCCCTGTATGGGCTTCCAACTATCACTTTGCAAATTCCACAAGAATAGTCTTAGCGAAAGGCTTCTTCAGGTGAAAGCTGTTACTCTGTGGGATGAATTAACAGAACAAAAAGTAGTTTCTCAGAAAGCTTCTTTCCAGTTTTTAACGGAAGAGATTTCCTTTTTAACCATAGCCCTCTATGGACTTTAATTATCACTTTGCAAATACCACAAGAACACTCTTAGCGAAAGGCTTCCTGAGCGGAAAGCTGTAACTCTGTGAGATGAATTAACAAAACACAGTGCAGTTTCTCAGAAAGCTTCCTTTCGGTTTTTATCTTAGGATAATTCCTTTTTCGCCATAACTCTCTAGTGGCTCCCAACAGCACTTTGCAAATTCCACAAGAGCCATCTCAGTGAACGGTTTCTTCAGGGGAAAGCTGTAACTCTGTGAGATGAATTAACAGAACACAAAAAGCAGTTTCTCAGAAAATTCTTTGCAGTTTTTAACAGAAGAGATTTCCTTTTCCACTATAGCCCTCCAAGGGCACCCAAATATCTCTTTGCAAATTCCACAAGAACAGTATTAGAGAATGGCTACTTGAGGGGAAAGCTGTAACTCTATGAGATGAATTAACAGAACACAAAGCAGTTTCTCAGAAAACTTCTTTTCATTTTTTATCCTAGGATGTTTCCTTCTTCACCTTAGCCCTGTATGGGCTTCCAAATATCACTTTGCAAATTCCACAAGAACAGTCTTAGCAAAATCCTTCCTGAAGGGAAAGCTGTAACTCTGTGAGATGAATTAACAAAACACAAGGCAGTTTCCCAGAAAGCTTCTTTCCAGTTTTTAACGGAAGATATTCCCTTTTTCACCATAGCCTTCTATTGGCTTCCAAATATCACTATGCCTATCCAACAAGAACAGTCTTAGGGAAAGGCTTCTTGAGGGGAAAGCTGTAACTCTGTAAGATGAATTAACAGAACACAAAGCAGTTTCTCAGAAAGCTTCATTTCAATTTTTATCTTAGGATATTTCCTTTTTCACCATAGCCTTCTATGGCCTTCCAAATATCACTTTGCAAATTCCACAAGAACAGTCTTAGCAAAAGGTTTCTTGAGGGTCAAGCTGTAACTCTGTGAGATGAATTAACAGAACACAAAGCAGTTTCTCAGAAAGCTTCTTTTCGGTTTTCATCTAAGGATATATCCTTTTTCACCGTAGACCTCTAAGGGCTTCCAAATATCACTTTGGAAATTCCACAAGAACAGTCTTAGCGAAAGGCTTCTTGAGCGGAAAGCTGTACGACTGAGAGATGTATTAACAGAACACAAAGCAGTGTGTCTGAAAGCTTCTTTCTAGTTTTTCACTGAAGATATTTCCTTTTTCACCATAGCCCTCTATGGGCTTCCAAATATCACTTTGCAAATTCCACAAGAACAGTCTTAGCGAAAGGCGTCTTGAGGGAAAGCTGTAACTCTTTCAGATGAATTAAGAGGACACAAAGCAGTTTCTCAGAAAGCTTCATTCCAGTTTTTAACAGAAGATTTCCTTTTTAACCATAGCCTTTTATGGGCTTCCAAATATCTCTTTGCAAATTCCACAAGAACAGCCTTAGCGAAAGGCATCTTGAAGGGAAAGCTGTAACTCTGTGAGATGAATTTACAGAACACAAAGCAGTTTCTCAGAAAGATTCTTTCCAGTTTTTAACGGAACATATTTCCTCTTTCACCGTAGCCATCTATAGACTTCCAACTATCACCTTGCAAATTCCACAGGAACAGACTTAGTGAACGGCTTCTTGAGGGGAAAGCTCTAGCTCTGTGAGATGAATTAACCGAACATCAAGCAGTTTCTCAGAAAGATTCTTTCCCGTTTTTAACGGAAGATATTTCCTTTTTCAAAGTAGCCCTCTAAGGGCTTCGAAATATCACCTTGCAAATTCCACAGGAGCAGTCTCAGTGAATGACTTCTTGAGGGGAAAGCTAAAACTCTGGGAGATGAATTAGGATAACACAATGCAGTTTCTCAGAAAGCTTCTTTTCGGTTTTTATCTTAGGATATTTCCCTTTTCGCCATAACCCTCTATCGGCTTGCAATATCACTTTGCAAATTCCACAAGAACAGTCCAGTGAATGGATTCTTGACGGGAAAGCTGTAACCGTGTGAGATGAATTAACAGAACACAAAGCAGTTTCTCAGAAAGGTTCTTTTCAGTTTTTATCTTAGGACATCTCCTTTTTCACCATAGACCTCTATGGGCTTCCAAATATCACTTTTCAAATTCCACAAGAACAGACTTAGCGAAAGGCTTCTTGAGGAGAACGCTGTAACTCTGTGAGATGAATTAACAGAACACAAAGCAGTTTCTCAGAAAGCTTCTTTCCAGTTTTAAAGTGAGGTTATTTCCTTTCTCACCATTGCCCTCTATAGGCTTCCAAATATCACTCTGCAAATTCCACAAGAACAGCCTTAGCGGAAGGCTTCTTGAGGGGAAAGCTGTAACTCTGTGATATCAATTAACGGAACGCAAAGAAGTTTCTCAGAAAGCTTCTTTTCAGTTTTTATCTTAGCATATTTCCTTTTTCACCATTGCCCTCTATGGGCTTCCAAATATCACTTAGCAAATTCCACAAGAACAGCCTTAGCGAAAGGCTTCTTGAGGGGAAAGCTGTAACTCTGTGAGATGAATTAACAGAACACAAAGCAGTTTCACAGAAATCTTGTTTCCAGTTCTTAACGAAAGATAGTTCCTTTTTCACCATAGCCCCCATGGGCTTCGAAATATCACTTTTCAAATTCCACAAGAACAGTCTTAGAGAATGGCTTCTAGAGGAGAAAGGTGTAACTCTGTGAGATGAATTACCAGAACACAAAGCAGTTTCCCAGAAAGCTTCTTTTCGGTTTTTATCTTACGATATTTCCATTTTAAACGTAGCCCTCTATGGGCTTCCAAATATCACTTTGCAAATTCCACAAGAACAGTCTTAGCGAAAGGCATCTTGAGAGTTGTAAATCTGTGAGATGAATTAACAGAACACAAAGCAGTTTCTAAAAAACATTCTTTCCAGTTTTTAACGGAAGATATTTCCTTTTTCTTCATAGCCCTCTATGGGCTCCCAAATATCACCTTGAAAATTCCACAGGAACAATCTTAGTGAACGGCTTCTTGAGGGGAAAACTATAACTCTGTGAGATGAATTAAGAGAACATAATGCAGTTTCTCAGAAAGCTTATTTTCGGTTTTTATCTTAGAATATTTCCTTTTTGCCCTAACCCTCTATGGGTTTCTAAAATCACTTTGCAAATTCCACAAGAACAGTCTTAGCGAAAGTCTTCTTGAGGAGAAAGCTGTAACTCTGTGAAATGAATTAACAGAACGCAAAGCAGTTTCTCAGAAAGCTTCTTTTCAGTTTTTATGTTAGGATATTCCCTTTTTCACCCTAGCACTCTAAGGGCTTCCAAATATCACTTTGCAAATTCCACAGGAACAGTCTTAGCGAAAGGCTTTCCAGTTTTCAACTGAAGATATTTCCTTTTTCACCATAGACCTCTATGGGCTTCTAAATATCACTTTCCAAATTCCACAAGGACAGCCTTAGGGAAAGGCTTCTTAATGGGAAAGCTGCAACTCTGTGAGATGAATTAACAGAACACAAAGCAGTTTCTCAGAAAGCTTCTATCCAGTTTTTAACTGAAGATATTTCCTTTTTCCCCACAGACCACTATGAACTTCCAAATATCATTTTCAAACTCCACAAGAACAGTCTTAGTGATCGACTTCTTGAGGGGAATGCTATAACTCCGTGAGATCAGTTAAGAGAACACAATGCAGTTTCTCCGAAAGTTTGTTTTCGGTTTTTATCGTAGGATATTTACTTTTTCAACATAGCCCTCTATGTTCTTCCAAATATCACTTTGCAAATTCCACAAGAACATTCTTAATGAATGGCTTCTCGAGGGGAAAGCAGTAACTCTGTGAGATGAAATGACAGAACACAAAGCAGTTTCTCAGAAAGCTTCTTTCCGATTTTTGATGGAAGATAATTCCTTTTTCATCATAGTCCTCTAAGGTTTCTAAATATCACTTTCCAATTCCACAAGAACAGTCTTAGCGAAAGGATTCTTGAGGGGAACGCTGTAACTCTGTGAGATAAATTAATAGTACACAAAGCAATTTCTCAGAAAGCTTCTTTCCATTTTTTAACTGAAGATATTTCATTTTTTACCGTAACCTTCTATGAGCTTCCCAATATCACTTGGCAAATTCCACAAGAACAGTCTTAGCGAAAGTCTTCCTGAGGAGAAAGCTGTAACTCTGTGAGATGAATTAACAGGACACAAACCAGTTTCTCAGAAAGCTTCTTTCCAGTTTTTAACGGAAGATATTTCCTTTTTCACCAAAGCCCTCTATGGGCTTCCAAATATCACTTTGCAAACTCCGGAAGAACTGCCTTCGTGAAAGTTTTCTTGAGGGAAAAGCTGTAAGTCTGTGAAATGAATTAACAGAACACAAAGCAGTTTCTCAGAAAGATTCTTTCCAGTTTTTAACTGAAGATATTTCCTTTTTCACCATAGCCCTCGCTGGGCTTCCAAATATCACTTTGCAAATTCCACAAGAACAGTCTTAGCGAAAGACTTCTCGAGGGGAAAGCTGTAACTCTGTGAGATGAATTAACAAAACACAAAGAAGTTTCTCAGAAAGCTTCTTTCCAATTTTTAACTGAAGTTATGTCCTTTTTCACCATAGCCCTCTACGGGCTTCCAAATATCACTTGCAAATTCCACAAGAACAGTCTTAGCGAAAGGCTTCTTGAGGGGAAAGCTGTAACTCTTTGAGATGAATTAACAGAACACAAAGCAGGTTCTCAGAAAGCTTCTTTCCAGTTTTTAACGGAGGATATTTCCTTTTTCACCATAGCCCTCTATGGGCTTCTAAATATCACGTTCTAAATTGCACAAGAACAGTCTCAGTGAAAGGCTTCTTGAGAGGAAAGCTGTAACTCTGTGAGATGAATTAAGAGAACACAAAGCAGTTTTTCAGAAAGCGTATTTTCAGTTTTTATCTTACGCTATTTCCTTTTTCACCCTAGACTTCTGTAGGCTTCTAAATATCACTTCCCAATTTCGACAAGAACAGTCTTAGGGAAAGGCTTCGTTAGGGGAAAGCTCTAACTTTGTGAGATGAATTAACAGAACACATCACAGTGTCTCAGAAAGCTTCTTTCCCGTTTTAAACCGAAGATATTTCCTTTTCACCATAGCTCTCTATGGCCTTCGAAATGTCACTTTGCAAATTCCACAAGAACAGTCATAGCGAAAGGCTTCCTCAGGGGAAAGCTGTAACTCTGTGGGATGAGTTCACAGATCAGAAACCTGTTTCTCAGAAAGCTTCTTTCCCACTTTTATGGCGGATATTTCCTTTGGCCCTATAGTCGTCAAAGGGAACCAAATTATCCCTTCTCAGATTCCACAGAAATAAGGTTAGCAAACAGCTCTACGACATATAGCTCTCACTCAGTGAGTGGAAGTCACATATCACAAAGCAGTTTCTCAGAAAAGTTCATGTCAGTTTTTATCTTAGGATATTTCCTTTTTCACCATAGCCCGCTTTGGGCTTCCAAATATCACTTTACAAATTCCAGAAGAACAGTCTTAGCAAAAAGCTTCTTGAGGAGAAAGCTGTAACTCTGTGAGATGAATTAACAGAACACAATGCAGTTTCTTAGAAGGCTTCTTTTCAGTTTTTATCTTAGGATATTTCCTTTTTCACCATAGCCCTCTATGGGCTTCCAAATATCGCTTTGCAAATTCCACAAAAACAGTCTTAGCGAAAGGCTTCTTGAGGGCAAAGCTAAAACTCTGTGAGATGAAATAACAGAAGACAAAGCTGTTTCTCAGAAAGCTATATTCCAGGTTTTAACTGAAGATGTTTCATTTTTCACCACAACCCACTATGGGCTTCCAAATATCACTTTGCAAATTCCACAAAAACAGTCTTAGCGAAAGACTTCTTGAGGGGAAAGCTGTAGCTCTGTGACATGAATTAACAGAACACAAAGCAGTTTCTCAGAGAGATTCTTTCCAGTTTTTAACGGAAAATATTTATTTTTTCACCATAGCCAACTATGGACTTCTAAATATCACTTTGCAAATTCCACAAGAACAGTCTTACCGAAAGGCTTCTTGAGGGGAAAGCTGTAACTCTGTGCAGCTCCTTTCCAGTTTTTAACTGAAGATATCTCCATTTTCACCGTAGTCCTCTAGGGGTTCCAAATATAACTTTGCAAATTCCAGAGGAACAGTCTTAGCGAAAGGCTTCTTGAGGGAAAAGCTGTAATCAGAAAGCTTCTTTCGAGTTTTTAAGTGAAGATATTTCCTTTTACACCATAGCTCTCTAAGGACTTCCAAATATCACTTTGCAAATTCCACAAGAACAGGCTTAGCGAAAGTCTTCTTGAGGGGAAAGCTGTGACTCTGTGAGATGAATTAACAGAACACAAAGCAGTTTCTCCGAAAGCCTCTTTCCAGTTTTTAGCTGAAGATATTTCCTTTTCCACCATAGCCCTCGAAGGCCTTCCAAATACCACTTTGCAAATTCCACAAGAACAGCCTTAGCAAAGGGCTTCTTGAGGGGATAGCTGTAACTCTGTGAAATGAATTAACAGAACGCAAAGCAGTTTCTCAGAAAGCTTCTTTTCAGTTTTTATGTTAGGATATTTCCTTTTTCACCATAGCACTCTATGGGCTTCCAAATATCACTTTGCAAATTCCACAGGAACAGTCTTAGCGAAAGGCTTCCTGAGGAGAAAGCTGTAACTCTGTGAGATGAGTTAACAGAACACAAAGCAGTTTCTCCGAAAGCTTATTTTCAGTTTTTATCTCAGGCTATTTCCTTTTTCACCATAGACCTCTATGGGCTTCTAAATATCACTTTCCAAATTTCACAAGAACAGCCTTAGGGAAAGGCTTCTTAAGGGGAAAGCTGTAACTCTCTGAGATGAAGTAACAGAACACAAAGCAGTTTCTCAGAAAGCTTCTATCCAGTTTTTAACTGAAGATATTTCCTTTTTCCACATAGCCCTCTATGAACTTCCAAATATCATTTTGCAAACTCCACAAGAACAGTATTAGTGATCGACTTCTTGAGGGGAAAGCTATAACTCCATGAGATGAGTTAAGAGAACACAATGCAGTTTCTCGGAAAGTTTCTTTTCGGTTTTTATCGTAGGATATTTCCTTTTTCAACATTGCCCTCTAAGTTCTTCCAAATATCACTTTGCAAATTCCACAAGAACATTCTTAATGAATGGCTTCTCGAGGGGAAAGCAGTAACTCTGTGAGATGAAATAAGAGAACACAAAGCGGTTTCTCAGAAAGCTTCTTTCCGATTTTTAATGGAAGATATTTCCTTTTTCACCATAGCCCTCTATGGTTTCTAAATATCACTTTCCAAATTCCACAAGAACAGTCTTAGCGAAAGGATTCTTGAGGGGAATGCTGTAACTCTGTGAGATAAATTAATAGTACACAAAGCAGTTTCTCAGAAAGCTTCTTTCCAGTTTTTAACTGAAGATATTTCATTTTTTTACCATAGCCCTCTATGAGCTTCCCAATATCACTTTGCAAATTCCACAAGAACAGTCTTAGCGAAAGGATTCTTGAGGGGAAAGCTGTAACTCTGTGAAACGAATTAGCAGAACACAAAGCAGTTTCTAAGAAAGCTTCTTTTCAGTTTTTATCTTAGGATATTTCCTTTTTCACCATAGTCCTCTATGTTCTTCCAAATATCACTTTGAAAATTCCACAAAAACAGCCTTAGTGAAAGGCTTCTTGAGGAGAAAGCTGTAACTCTGTGAGATGAATTAACAGAACACAAAGCAGTTTTTCAGAAAGCTTCTTTCCAGTTTTCAACTGAAGATATTTCCTTTTTAACCATAGCCCTATATGGGCTTCTAAATATCACTTTGCAAATTCCACAAGAACAGACTTAGTAAAGTTCTCCTTGAGGGGAAAGCTGTAACTCTGTGAGATGAATTAACAGAACACAAGCAGTTTCTCAGAAAGCTTCTTTCCAGTTTTTAACGGAAGATATTTCCTTTTTCACCAAAGCCCTCTATGGGCTTCCAAATATCACTTTGAAAATTCCACAAGAACAGTCTTAGCGAAAGGCTTCTTGAGGAAAAAGCTGTAAGTATGTGAAATGAATTAAGAGAACACAAAGCAGTTTCTCAGAAAGCTTCTTTCCAGTTTTTAACGGAAGATAATTCCTTTTTCACCGTAGCCCTCTCTGGGCTTCCAAATATCACTTTGCAAATCCCACAAGAACAGTCTTAGCGAAAAGCTTCTTGAGGGGAAAGCTGTAACTCTGTGAGATGAATTAACAGAACAAAAAGCAGTTTCTCAGAAAGCTTCTTTCCAGTTTTTAACGGAGGATATTTCCTTTTTCACCATAGCCCTCTATGGGCTTCTAAATATCACGTTCTAAATTCCACAAGAACAGTCTTAGTGAAAGGCTTCTTGAGCGAAATCTATAGCTCTGTGAGATGAATTAACGGAACACAAAGCAGTTTCTCAGAAAGATTATTTTCAGTTTTTACCTTAGGCTATTTCCTTTTTCACTGTAGACCACTGTAGGCTTCTAAATATCACCTTCCAAATTCCACAAGAACAGTCTTAGGGTAAGGCTTCTTAACGGGAAAGCTGTAACTCTGTGAGACGAATTAACAGAACACAAGGCAGTTTCTCGGAAATCTTCGTTCCAGTTTTTAACGGCAGTTATTTCCTTTTTCACCATAGCCCTCTTTGGGCATCCAAATATCACTTTGCAAACTCCACAAGAACATTCTTAGCGAAAGGCTTCTTGGGGCAATGCTGTAAGTCTGTGAAATGAATTAACAGAACACAAAGCAGTTTCTCATAAAGATTCTTTCCAGTTTTTAACTGAAGATATTTCCTTTTTCACCATAGCCCTCGCTGGGCTTCCAAATATCACTTTGAAAATCCCACAAGAACAGTCTTAGCGAAAGACTTCTCGAGGGGAAAGCTGTAACTCTGTGAGATGAATTAACAGAACACAAAGCAGGTTCTCAGAAAGCTTCTTTCCAGTTTTTAACGGAGGATATTTCCTTTTTCACCATAGCCCTCTATGGGCTTCTAAATATCACGTTCTAAATTGCACAAGAACAGTCTCAGTGAAAGGCTTCTTGAGAGGAAAGCTGTAACTCTGTGAGATGAATTAAGAGAACACAAAGCAGTTTTTCAGAAAGCGTATTTTCAGTTTTTATCTTACGCTATTTCCTTTTTCACCCTAGACTTCTGTAGGCTTCTAAATATCACTTCCCAATTTCGACAAGAACAGTCTTAGGGAAAGGCTTCGTTAGGGGAAAGCTCTAACTTTGTGAGATGAATTAACAGAACACAACACAGTGTCTCAGAAAGCTTCTTTCCCGTTTTAAACCGAAGATATTTCCTTTTCACCATAGCTCTCTATGGCCTTTGAAATGTCACTTTGCAAATTCCACAAGAACAGTCATAGCGAAAGGCTTCCTCAGGGGAAAGCTGTAACTCTGTGGGATGAATTCACAGATCAGAAAGGTGTTTCTCAGAAAGCTTCTTTCCCACTTTTATGGCAGATAATTCCTTCGGCCCTATAGTCTTCAAAGGGAACCGAATTATCCCTTCTCAGATTCCACAGAAATAAGGTTAGCAAACTGCTCTACGACATATAGCTCTCACTCAGTGAGTGGAAGTCACATATCACAAAGCAGTTTCTCAGAAAACTTCTTTTCAGTTTTTATCTTAGGATATTTCCTTTTTCACCATAACCCTCTATGGGCTTACCAATACCACTCTGCAAATTCCACAAGAACAGTCTTACCAAAAGGCTTCTTAAGGGGAAAGCTGTAACTCTGTGAGGTGAATTAACAGAACACAAAGCAGTTTCTCAGAAAGCTTCCTTTCAGTTTTTATCTTAGGATATTTCCTTTTTCACCATAGCCCTATAAGGGCTTACAAATATCACTATGAGTATTACACAAGAAGAGTCTTAGCAAAAGTCTTTTTGAGGGAAAATCTGTAACTCTTTGAGATGAATTAACAGAACACAAAGTAGTTTCTTAGAAAGCTTCTTTCCATTTTTTCACTGAAGATATTTCCCTTTTCACCACAGCCGTCTATGGGCTTCCAAATATCACTTTGCAAATTCAAAAAGAACAGTCCTAGCGAAAGGCTTCTTGAGTGGAATGCTGTAACTCTGTGAGATGAATTCACAGATCTCAGAGAAGTTTCTCAGAAAGCTTCTTTCTCACTTTTAGTGGCAGATATTTCCTTTGGCCCTATAGTCTTCAAAGGGATCCAAAATAACAGCTCTCCGATTCCATAGAAATAAGGCTATCAAACAGCTCTAGGAAATACAGCTGTAACTCACTTAGTGGAAGTCACATAATACTAAACCGTTTCTCAGAGAGCCTCTTTCAGTTTTTAACTGAAGCTATATCCTTTTTCACCGTAGCCCTCTATGGGCTTCAAAATATCACTTTGAAAATACAACAAGAACAGTCTTAGCGAAAGACTTCTAGAGTGGAAAGCTGTAACTCTGTTAGGTGAATTAACAGAATACAAAGCAGTTTCTCAGGAATGTTCTTTACAGTTTTTATCTGAAGATATTTCATTTTCACCATAGCGCTCTATGGGCTTCCAAATATCACATTTCAAATTCCACAAGAAGAGTCTTAGCGAAAGACTTCTTGAGGGGAAAGCTGTAAGTCTGTGAGATGAATTAAAAGAACACAAAGCAGTTTCTCAGAAAGATTCTTTCCAGTTTTTATCTGAGGATATTTCGTTTTCACCTTAGCCATCTACTGGCTTCCAAATATCATTTTTCAAATTGTGCAAGAATAATCTTAGTGAAAGGCTTCTTGAGGTGAAAGCTGTAACTCTGTGAAATGAATTCGCAGATCACAAAGAAGTTTCTCAGAAAGCTTATTTCTAACTTTTAGCGGCGGATATTTCCTTTGGCCCTACAGTCTTCAAAGGGATCCGAAATAACAGTTCTCAGATTCCACAGAAATAAGGCTGCCAAACAGCTCTACGAAATACAGCTTTAACTCAGTGAGTGGAAGTCATATATCACAAAGAAGTTTCTCAGAGAGCTTCTTTTCAGTTTTTAACTGAAGATATATCCTTTTTCACTATAGGTCACTATGAGCTTCCAAATATCACTTTGCATATTCCACAAGAACTGTCTTAGCGAAAGCCTTCTTGAGGGGAAACCTGTAACTCTGTGAGATGAAATAACAAAACACAAAGCAGTATCTCAGAAAGTTTCTTTTCAGTTTTTATCTTAGGATATTTACTTTTTTACCATCGACTTCTATGGGCTTACAAATATCACTTTGCAAATTCCACAAGAACAGTCTTAGCGAAAGGCTTCTAGAGGGGAAAGCTGTAACTCTGTGAGGTGAATTAACAGAACACAAAACAGTTTCTCAGAAAGCTTCTTTCCAGTTTTTAACTGAAGGTATTTCCTTATTCACCATAGCCCTCTACGGGCTTTCAAATATCACTTTGCAAATTCCCCAAGAACAGTCTTAGCGAACGGCTTCTTGAGGGGAAAGCTGAAACTCTGTCAGATGAATTAACAGAACACAAAACAGTTTCTTCGAAACCTTCTTTCCAGTTTTTATCCGAGGACATTTCCTTTTACTCCATAGCCCTCTCATCGCTACCAAACATCACTTTGCAAATTCCACAAGAACCATCTTAGCGAAAGACTTCATGAGGGGAAAGCTGTAACTCTGCGAGATGAATTTACAGAACACAAAGCAGTTTCTCAGAAAGGTTCTTTTCAGTTTTTATCTTAGGACATCTCCTTTTTCACCATAGACCTCTATGGGCTTCCAAATATCACTTTTCAAATTCCACAAGAACAGACTTAGCAAAAGGCTTCTTGAGGAGAACGCTGTAACTCTGTGAGATGAATTAACAGAACACAAAGCAGTTTCTCAGAAAGCTTCTTTCCAGTTTTAAAGTGAGGTTATTTCCTTTCTCACCATTGCCCTCTATAGGCTTCCAAATATCACTCTGCAAATTCCACAAGAACAGCCTTAGCGGAAGGCTTCTTGAGGGGAAAGCTGTAACTCTGTGATATCAATTAACGGAACGCAAAGAAGTTTCTCAGAAAGCTTCTTTTCAGTTTTTATCTTAGCATATTTCCTTTTTCACCATTGCCCTCTATGGGCTTCCAAATATCACTTAGCAAATTCCACAAGAACAGCCTTAGCGAAAGGCTTCTTGAGGGGAAAGCTGTAACTCTGTGAGATGAATTAACAGAACACAAAGCAGTTTCACAGAAATCTTGTTTCCAGTTCTTAACGAAAGATAGTTCCTTTTTCACCATAGCCCCCATGGGCTTCGAAATATCACTTTTCAAATTCCACAAGAACAGTCTTAGAGAATGGCTTCTAGAGGACAAAGGTGTAACTCTGTGAGATGAATTACCAGAACACAAAGCAGTTTCACAGAAATCTTGTTTCCAGTTCTTAACGAAAGATAGTTCCTTTTTCACCATAGCCCCCATGGGCTTCGAAATATCACTTTTCAAATTCCACAAGAACAGTCTTAGAGAATGGCTTCTAGAGGAGAAAGGTGTAACTCTGTGAGATGAATTACCAGAACACAAAGCAGTTTCCCAGAAAGCTTCTTTTCGGTTTTTATCTTACGATATTTCCATTTTAAACGTAGCCCTCTATGGGCTTCCAAATATCACTTTGCAAATTCCACAAGAACAGTCTTAGCGAAAGGCATCTTGAGAGTTCTAAATCTGTGAGATGAATTAACAGAACACAAAGCAGTTTCTAAAAAACATTCTTTCCAGTTTTTAACGGAAGATATTTCCTTTTTCTTCATAGCCCTCTATGGGCTCCCAAATATCACCTTGAAAATTCCACAGGAACAATCTTAGTGAACGGCTTCTTGAGGGGAAAACTATAACTCTGTGAGATGAATTAAGAGAACATAATGCAGTTTCTCAGAAAGCTTATTTTCGGTTTTTATCTTAGAATATTTCCTTTTTGCCCTAACCCTCTATGGGTTTCTAAAATCACTTTGCAAATTCCACAAGAACAGTCTTAGCGAAAGTCTTCTTGAGGAGAAAGCTGTAACTCTGTGAAATGAATTAACAGAACGCAAAGCAGTTTCTCAGAAAGCTTCTTTTCAGTTTTTATGTTAGGATATTCCCTTTTTCACCCTAGCACTCTAAGGGCTTCCAAATATCACTTTGCAAATTCCACAGGAACAGTCTTAGCGAAAGGCTTTCCAGTTTTCAACTGAAGATATTTCCTTTTTCACCATAGACCTCTATGGGCTTCTAAATATCACTTTCCAAATTCCACAAGGACAGCCTTAGGGAAAGGCTTCTTAATGGGAAAGCTGCAACTCTGTGAGATGAATTAACAGAACACAAAGCAGTTTCTCAGAAAGCTTCTATCCAGTTTTTAACTGAAGATATTTCCTTTTCCCCCACAGACCACTATGAACTTCCAAATATCATTTTCAAACTCCACAAGAACAGTCTTAGTGATCGACTTCTTGAGGGGAATGCTATAACTCCGTGAGATCAGTTAAGAGAACACAATGCAGTTTCTCCGAAAGTTTCTTTTCGGTTTTTATCGTAGGATATTTACTTTTTCAACATAGCCCTCTATGTTCTTCCAAATATCACTTTGCAAATTCCACAAGAACATTCTTAATGAATGGCTTCTCGAGGGGAAAGCAGTAACTCTGTGAGATGAAATGACAGAACACAAAGCAGTTTCTCAGAAAGCTTCTTTCCGATTTTTGATGGAAGATAATTCCTTTTTCATCATAGTCCTCTAAGGTTTCTAAATATCACTTTCCAATTCCACAAGAACAGTCTTAGCGAAAGGATTCTTGAGGGGAACGCTGTAACTCTGTGAGATAAATTAATAGTACACAAAGCAATTTCTCAGAAAGCTTCTTTCCATTTTTTAACTGAAGATATTTCATTTTTTACCGTAACCTTCTATGAGCTTCCCAATATCACTTGGCAAATTCCACAAGAACAGTCTTAGCGAAAGTCTTCCTGAGGAGAAAGCTGTAACTCTGTGAGATGAATTAACAGGACACAAACCAGTTTCTCAGAAAGCTTCTTTCCAGTTTTTAACGGAAGATATTTCCTTTTTCACCAAAGCCCTCTATGGGCTTCCAAATATCACTTTGCAAACTCCGGAAGAACTGCCTTCGTGAAAGTTTTCTTGAGGGAAAAGCTGTAAGTCTGTGAAATGAATTAACAGAACACAAAGCAGTTTCTCAGAAAGATTCTTTCCAGTTTTTAACTGAAGATATTTCCTTTTTCACCATAGCCCTCGCTGGGCTTCCAAATATCACTTTGCAAATTCCACAAGAACAGTCTTAGCGAAAGACTTCTCGAGGGGAAAGCTGTAACTCTGTGAGATGAATTAACAAAACACAAAGAAGTTTCTCAGAAAGCTTCTTTCCAATTTTTAACTGAAGTTATGTCCTTTTTCACCATAGCCCTCTACGGGCTTCCAAATATCACTTGCAAATTCCACAAGAACAGTCTTAGCGAAAGGCTTCTTGAGGGGAAAGCTGTAACTCTTTGAGATGAATTAACAGAACACAAAGCAGGTTCTCAGAAAGCTTCTTTCCAGTTTTTAACGGAGGATATTTCCTTTTTCACCATAGCCCTCTATGGGCTTCTAAATATCACGTTCTAAATTGCACAAGAACAGTCTCAGTGAAAGGCTTCTTGAGAGGAAAGCTGTAACTCTGTGAGATGAATTAAGAGAACACAAAGCAGTTTTTCAGAAAGCGTATTTTCAGTTTTTATCTTACGCTATTTCCTTTTTCACCCTAGACTTCTGTAGGCTTCTAAATATCACTTCCCAATTTCGACAAGAACAGTCTTAGGGAAAGGCTTCGTTAGGGGAAAGCTCTAACTTTGTGAGATGAATTAACAGAACACATCACAGTGTCTCAGAAAGCTTCTTTCCCGTTTTAAACCGAAGATATTTCCTTTTCACCATAGCTCTCTATGGCCTTCGAAATGTCACTTTGCAAATTCCACAAGAACAGTCATAGCGAAAGGCTTCCTCAGGGGAAAGCTGTAACTCTGTGGGATGAGTTCACAGATCAGAAACCTGTTTCTCAGAAAGCTTCTTTCCCACTTTTATGGCGGATATTTCCTTTGGCCCTATAGTCGTCAAAGGGAACCAAATTATCCCTTCTCAGATTCCACAGAAATAAGGTTAGCAAACAGCTCTACGACATATAGCTCTCACTCAGTGAGTGGAAGTCACATATCACAAAGCAGTTTCTCAGAAAAGTTCATGTCAGTTTTTATCTTAGGATATTTCCTTTTTCACCATAGCCCGCTTTGGGCTTCCAAATATCACTTTACAAATTCCAGAAGAACAGTCTTAGCAAAAAGCTTCTTGAGGAGAAAGCTGTAACTCTGTGAGATGAATTAACAGAACACAATGCAGTTTCTTAGAAGGCTTCTTTTCAGTTTTTATCTTAGGATATTTCCTTTTTCACCATAGCCCTCTATGGGCTTCCAAATATCGCTTTGCAAATTCCACAAAAACAGTCTTAGCGAAAGGCTTCTTGAGGGCAAAGCTAAAACTCTGTGAGATGAAATAACAGAAGACAAAGCTGTTTCTCAGAAAGCTATATTCCAGGTTTTAACTGAAGATGTTTCATTTTTCACCACAACCCACTATGGGCTTCCAAATATCACTTTGCAAATTCCACAAAAACAGTCTTAGCGAAAGACTTCTTGAGGGGAAAGCTGTAGCTCTGTGACATGAATTAACAGAACACAAAGCAGTTTCTCAGAGAGATTCTTTCCAGTTTTTAACGGAAAATATTTATTTTTTCACCATAGCCAACTATGGACTTCTAAATATCACTTTGCAAATTCCACAAGAACAGTCTTACCGAAAGGCTTCTTGAGGGGAAAGCTGTAACTCTGTGCAGCTCCTTTCCAGTTTTTAACTGAAGATATCTCCATTTTCACCGTAGTCCTCTAGGGGTTCCAAATATAACTTTGCAAATTCCAGAGGAACAGTCTTAGCGAAAGGCTTCTTGAGGGAAAAGCTGTAATCAGAAAGCTTCTTTCGAGTTTTTAAGTGAAGATATTTCCTTTTACACCATAGCTCTCTAAGGACTTCCAAATATCACTTTGCAAATTCCACAAGAACAGGCTTAGCGAAAGTCTTCTTGAGGGGAAAGCTGTGACTCTGTGAGATGAATTAACAGAACACAAAGCAGTTTCTCCGAAAGCCTCTTTCCAGTTTTTAGCTGAAGATATTTCCTTTTCCACCATAGCCCTCGAAGGCCTTCCAAATACCACTTTGCAAATTCCACAAGAACAGCCTTAGCAAAGGGCTTCTTGAGGGGATAGCTGTAACTCTGTGAAATGAATTAACAGAACGCAAAGCAGTTTCTCAGAAAGCTTCTTTTCAGTTTTTATGTTAGGATATTTCCTTTTTCACCATAGCACTCTATGGGCTTCCAAATATCACTTTGCAAATTCCACAGGAACAGTCTTAGCGAAAGGCTTCCTGAGGAGAAAGCTGTAACTCTGTGAGATGAGTTAACAGAACACAAAGCAGTTTCTCCGAAAGCTTATTTTCAGTTTTTATCTCAGGCTATTTCCTTTTTCACCATAGACCTCTATGGGCTTCTAAATATCACTTTCCAAATTTCACAAGAACAGCCTTAGGGAAAGGCTTCTTAAGGGGAAAGCTGTAACTCTCTGAGATGAAGTAACAGAACACAAAGCAGTTTCTCAGAAAGCTTCTATCCAGTTTTTAACTGAAGATATTTCCTTTTTCCACATAGCCCTCTATGAACTTCCAAATATCATTTTGCAAACTCCACAAGAACAGTATTAGTGATCGACTTCTTGAGGGGAAAGCTATAACTCCATGAGATGAGTTAAGAGAACACAATGCAGTTTCTCGGAAAGTTTCTTTTCGGTTTTTATCGTAGGATATTTCCTTTTTCAACATTGCCCTCTAAGTTCTTCCAAATATCACTTTGCAAATTCCACAAGAACATTCTTAATGAATGGCTTCTCGAGGGGAAAGCAGTAACTCTGTGAGATGAAATAAGAGAACACAAAGCGGTTTCTCAGAAAGCTTCTTTCCGATTTTTAATGGAAGATATTTCCTTTTTCACCATAGCCCTCTATGGTTTCTAAATATCACTTTCCAAATTCCACAAGAACAGTCTTAGCGAAAGGATTCTTGAGGGGAATGCTGTAACTCTGTGAGATAAATTAATAGTACACAAAGCAGTTTCTCAGAAAGCTTCTTTCCAGTTTTTAACTGAAGATATTTCATTTTTTTACCATAGCCCTCTATGAGCTTCCCAATATCACTTTGCAAATTCCACAAGAACAGTCTTAGCGAAAGGATTCTTGAGGGGAAAGCTGTAACTCTGTGAAACGAATTAGCAGAACACAAAGCAGTTTCTAAGAAAGCTTCTTTTCAGTTTTTATCTTAGGATATTTCCTTTTTCACCATAGTCCTCTATGTTCTTCCAAATATCACTTTGAAAATTCCACAAAAACAGCCTTAGTGAAAGGCTTCTTGAGGAGAAAGCTGTAACTCTGTGAGATGAATTAACAGAACACAAAGCAGTTTTTCAGAAAGCTTCTTTCCAGTTTTCAACTGAAGATATTTCCTTTTTAACCATAGCCCTATATGGGCTTCTAAATATCACTTTGCAAATTCCACAAGAACAGACTTAGTAAAGTTCTCCTTGAGGGGAAAGCTGTAACTCTGTGAGATGAATTAACAGAACACAAGCAGTTTCTCAGAAAGCTTCTTTCCAGTTTTTAACGGAAGATATTTCCTTTTTCACCAAAGCCCTCTATGGGCTTCCAAATATCACTTTGAAAATTCCACAAGAACAGTCTTAGCGAAAGGCTTCTTGAGGAAAAAGCTGTAAGTATGTGAAATGAATTAAGAGAACACAAAGCAGTTTCTCAGAAAGCTTCTTTCCAGTTTTTAACGGAAGATAATTCCTTTTTCACCGTAGCCCTCTCTGGGCTTCCAAATATCACTTTGCAAATCCCACAAGAACAGTCTTAGCGAAAAGCTTCTTGAGGGGAAAGCTGTAACTCTGTGAGATGAATTAACAGAACAAAAAGCAGTTTCTCAGAAAGCTTCTTTCCAGTTTTTAACGGAGGATATTTCCTTTTTCACCATAGCCCTCTATGGGCTTCTAAATATCACGTTCTAAATTCCACAAGAACAGTCTTAGTGAAAGGCTTCTTGAGCGAAATCTATAGCTCTGTGAGATGAATTAACGGAACACAAAGCAGTTTCTCAGAAAGATTATTTTCAGTTTTTACCTTAGGCTATTTCCTTTTTCACTGTAGACCACTGTAGGCTTCTAAATATCACCTTCCAAATTCCACAAGAACAGTCTTAGGGTAAGGCTTCTTAACGGGAAAGCTGTAACTCTGTGAGACGAATTAACAGAACACAAGGCAGTTTCTCGGAAATCTTCGTTCCAGTTTTTAACGGCAGTTATTTCCTTTTTCACCATAGCCCTCTTTGGGCATCCAAATATCACTTTGCAAACTCCACAAGAACATTCTTAGCGAAAGGCTTCTTGGGGCAATGCTGTAAGTCTGTGAAATGAATTAACAGAACACAAAGCAGTTTCTCATAAAGATTCTTTCCAGTTTTTAACTGAAGATATTTCCTTTTTCACCATAGCCCTCGCTGGGCTTCCAAATATCACTTTGAAAATCCCACAAGAACAGTCTTAGCGAAAGACTTCTCGAGGGGAAAGCTGTAACTCTGTGAGATGAATTAACAGAACACAAAGCAGGTTCTCAGAAAGCTTCTTTCCAGTTTTTAACGGAGGATATTTCCTTTTTCACCATAGCCCTCTATGGGCTTCTAAATATCACGTTCTAAATTGCACAAGAACAGTCTCAGTGAAAGGCTTCTTGAGAGGAAAGCTGTAACTCTGTGAGATGAATTAAGAGAACACAAAGCAGTTTTTCAGAAAGCGTATTTTCAGTTTTTATCTTACGCTATTTCCTTTTTCACCCTAGACTTCTGTAGGCTTCTAAATATCACTTCCCAATTTCGACAAGAACAGTCTTAGGGAAAGGCTTCGTTAGGGGAAAGCTCTAACTTTGTGAGATGAATTAACAGAACACAACACAGTGTCTCAGAAAGCTTCTTTCCCGTTTTAAACCGAAGATATTTCCTTTTCACCATAGCTCTCTATGGCCTTTGAAATGTCACTTTGCAAATTCCACAAGAACAGTCATAGCGAAAGGCTTCCTCAGGGGAAAGCTGTAACTCTGTGGGATGAATTCACAGATCAGAAAGGTGTTTCTCAGAAAGCTTCTTTCCCACTTTTATGGCAGATAATTCCTTCGGCCCTATAGTCTTCAAAGGGAACCGAATTATCCCTTCTCAGATTCCACAGAAATAAGGTTAGCAAACTGCTCTACGACATATAGCTCTCACTCAGTGAGTGGAAGTCACATATCACAAAGCAGTTTCTCAGAAAACTTCTTTTCAGTTTTTATCTTAGGATATTTCCTTTTTCACCATAACCCTCTATGGGCTTACCAATACCACTCTGCAAATTCCACAAGAACAGTCTTACCAAAAGGCTTCTTAAGGGGAAAGCTGTAACTCTGTGAGGTGAATTAACAGAACACAAAGCAGTTTCTCAGAAAGCTTCTTTTCAGTTTTTATCTTAGGATATTTCCTTTTTCACCATAGCCCTATAAGGGCTTACAAATATCACTATGAGTATTACACAAGAAGAGTCTTAGCAAAAGTCTTTTTGAGGGAAAATCTGTAACTCTTTGAGATGAATTAACAGAACACAAAGTAGTTTCTTAGAAAGCTTCTTTCCATTTTTTCACTGAAGATATTTCCCTTTTCACCACAGCCGTCTATGGGCTTCCAAATATCACTTTGCAAATTCAAAAAGAACAGTCCTAGCGAAAGGCTTCTTGAGTGGAATGCTGTAACTCTGTGAGATGAATTCACAGATCTCAGAGAAGTTTCTCAGAAAGCTTCTTTCTCACTTTTAGTGGCAGATATTTCCTTTGGCCCTATAGTCTTCAAAGGGATCCAAAATAACAGCTCTCCGATTCCATAGAAATAAGGCTATCAAACAGCTCTAGGAAATACAGCTGTAACTCACTTAGTGGAAGTCACATAATACTAAACCGTTTCTCAGAGAGCCTCTTTCAGTTTTTAACTGAAGCTATATCCTTTTTCACCGTAGCCCTCTATGGGCTTCAAAATATCACTTTGAAAATACAACAAGAACAGTCTTAGCGAAAGACTTCTAGAGTGGAAAGCTGTAACTCTGTTAGGTGAATTAACAGAATACAAAGCAGTTTCTCAGGAATGTTCTTTACAGTTTTTATCTGAAGATATTTCATTTTCACCATAGCGCTCTATGGGCTTCCAAATATCACATTTCAAATTCCACAAGAAGAGTCTTAGCGAAAGACTTCTTGAGGGGAAAGCTGTAAGTCTGTGAGATGAATTAAAAGAACACAAAGCAGTTTCTCAGAAAGATTCTTTCCAGTTTTTATCTGAGGATATTTCGTTTTCACCTTAGCCATCTACTGGCTTCCAAATATCATTTTTCAAATTGTGCAAGAATAATCTTAGTGAAAGGCTTCTTGAGGTGAAAGCTGTAACTCTGTGAAATGAATTCGCAGATCACAAAGAAGTTTCTCAGAAAGCTTATTTCTAACTTTTAGCGGCGGATATTTCCTTTGGCCCTACAGTCTTCAAAGGGATCCGAAATAACAGTTCTCAGATTCCACAGAAATAAGGCTGCCAAACAGCTCTACGAAATACAGCTTTAACTCAGTGAGTGGAAGTCATATATCACAAAGAAGTTTCTCAGAGAGCTTCTTTTCAGTTTTTAACTGAAGATATATCCTTTTTCACTATAGGTCACTATGAGCTTCCAAATATCACTTTGCATATTCCACAAGAACTGTCTTAGCGAAAGCCTTCTTGAGGGGAAACCTGTAACTCTGTGAGATGAAATAACAAAACACAAAGCAGTATCTCAGAAAGTTTCTTTTCAGTTTTTATCTTAGGATATTTACTTTTTTACCATCGACTTCTATGGGCTTACAAATATCACTTTGCAAATTCCACAAGAACAGTCTTAGCGAAAGGCTTCTAGAGGGGAAAGCTGTAACTCTGTGAGGTGAATTAACAGAACACAAAACAGTTTCTCAGAAAGCTTCTTTCCAGTTTTTAACTGAAGGTATTTCCTTATTCACCATAGCCCTCTACGGGCTTTCAAATATCACTTTGCAAATTCCCCAAGAACAGTCTTAGCGAACGGCTTCTTGAGGGGAAAGCTGAAACTCTGTCAGATGAATTAACAGAACACAAAACAGTTTCTTCGAAACCTTCTTTCCAGTTTTTATCCGAGGACATTTCCTTTTACTCCATAGCCCTCTCATCGCTACCAAACATCACTTTGCAAATTCCACAAGAACCATCTTAGCGAAAGACTTCATGAGGGGAAAGCTGTAACTCTGCGAGATGAATTTACAGAACACAAAGCAGTTTCTCAGAAAGGTTCTTTTCAGTTTTTATCTTAGGACATCTCCTTTTTCACCATAGACCTCTATGGGCTTCCAAATATCACTTTTCAAATTCCACAAGAACAGACTTAGCAAAAGGCTTCTTGAGGAGAACGCTGTAACTCTGTGAGATGAATTAACAGAACACAAAGCAGTTTCTCAGAAAGCTTCTTTCCAGTTTTAAAGTGAGGTTATTTCCTTTCTCACCATTGCCCTCTATAGGCTTCCAAATATCACTCTGCAAATTCCACAAGAACAGCCTTAGCGGAAGGCTTCTTGAGGGGAAAGCTGTAACTCTGTGATATCAATTAACGGAACGCAAAGAAGTTTCTCAGAAAGCTTCTTTTCAGTTTTTATCTTAGCATATTTCCTTTTTCACCATTGCCCTCTATGGGCTTCCAAATATCACTTAGCAAATTCCACAAGAACAGCCTTAGCGAAAGGCTTCTTGAGGGGAAAGCTGTAACTCTGTGAGATGAATTAACAGAACACAAAGCAGTTTCACAGAAATCTTGTTTCCAGTTCTTAACGAAAGATAGTTCCTTTTTCACCATAGCCCCCATGGGCTTCGAAATATCACTTTTCAAATTCCACAAGAACAGTCTTAGAGAATGGCTTCTAGAGGACAAAGGTGTAACTCTGTGAGATGAATTACCAGAACACAAAGCAGTTTCACAGAAATCTTGTTTCCAGTTCTTAACGAAAGATAGTTCCTTTTTCACCATAGCCCCCATGGGCTTCGAAATATCACTTTTCAAATTCCACAAGAACAGTCTTAGAGAATGGCTTCTAGAGGAGAAAGGTGTAACTCTGTGAGATGAATTACCAGAACACAAAGCAGTTTCCCAGAAAGCTTCTTTTCGGTTTTTATCTTACGATATTTCCATTTTAAACGTAGCCCTCTATGGGCTTCCAAATATCACTTTGCAAATTCCACAAGAACAGTCTTAGCGAAAGGCATCTTGAGAGTTCTAAATCTGTGAGATGAATTAACAGAACACAAAGCAGTTTCTAAAAAACATTCTTTCCAGTTTTTAACGGAAGATATTTCCTTTTTCTTCATAGCCCTCTATGGGCTCCCAAATATCACCTTGAAAATTCCACAGGAACAATCTTAGTGAACGGCTTCTTGAGGGGAAAACTATAACTCTGTGAGATGAATTAAGAGAACATAATGCAGTTTCTCAGAAAGCTTATTTTCGGTTTTTATCTTAGAATATTTCCTTTTTGCCCTAACCCTCTATGGGTTTCTAAAATCACTTTGCAAATTCCACAAGAACAGTCTTAGCGAAAGTCTTCTTGAGGAGAAAGCTGTAACTCTGTGAAATGAATTAACAGAACGCAAAGCAGTTTCTCAGAAAGCTTCTTTTCAGTTTTTATGTTAGGATATTCCCTTTTTCACCCTAGCACTCTAAGGGCTTCCAAATATCACTTTGCAAATTCCACAGGAACAGTCTTAGCGAAAGGCTTTCCAGTTTTCAACTGAAGATATTTCCTTTTTCACCATAGACCTCTATGGGCTTCTAAATATCACTTTCCAAATTCCACAAGGACAGCCTTAGGGAAAGGCTTCTTAATGGGAAAGCTGCAACTCTGTGAGATGAATTAACAGAACACAAAGCAGTTTCTCAGAAAGCTTCTATCCAGTTTTTAACTGAAGATATTTCCTTTTCCCCCACAGACCACTATGAACTTCCAAATATCATTTTCAAACTCCACAAGAACAGTCTTAGTGATCGACTTCTTGAGGGGAATGCTATAACTCCGTGAGATCAGTTAAGAGAACACAATGCAGTTTCTCCGAAAGTTTCTTTTCGGTTTTTATCGTAGGATATTTACTTTTTCAACATAGCCCTCTATGTTCTTCCAAATATCACTTTGCAAATTCCACAAGAACATTCTTAATGAATGGCTTCTCGAGGGGAAAGCAGTAACTCTGTGAGATGAAATGACAGAACACAAAGCAGTTTCTCAGAAAGCTTCTTTCCGATTTTTGATGGAAGATAATTCCTTTTTCATCATAGTCCTCTAAGGTTTCTAAATATCACTTTCCAATTCCACAAGAACAGTCTTAGCGAAAGGATTCTTGAGGGGAACGCTGTAACTCTGTGAGATAAATTAATAGTACACAAAGCAATTTCTCAGAAAGCTTCTTTCCATTTTTTAACTGAAGATATTTCATTTTTTACCGTAACCTTCTATGAGCTTCCCAATATCACTTGGCAAATTCCACAAGAACAGTCTTAGCGAAAGTCTTCCTGAGGAGAAAGCTGTAACTCTGTGAGATGAATTAACAGGACACAAACCAGTTTCTCAGAAAGCTTCTTTCCAGTTTTTAACGGAAGATATTTCCTTTTTCACCAAAGCCCTCTATGGGCTTCCAAATATCACTTTGCAAACTCCGGAAGAACTGCCTTCGTGAAAGTTTTCTTGAGGGAAAAGCTGTAAGTCTGTGAAATGAATTAACAGAACACAAAGCAGTTTCTCAGAAAGATTCTTTCCAGTTTTTAACTGAAGATATTTCCTTTTTCACCATAGCCCTCGCTGGGCTTCCAAATATCACTTTGCAAATTCCACAAGAACAGTCTTAGCGAAAGACTTCTCGAGGGGAAAGCTGTAACTCTGTGAGATGAATTAACAAAACACAAAGAAGTTTCTCAGAAAGCTTCTTTCCAATTTTTAACTGAAGTTATGTCCTTTTTCACCATAGCCCTCTACGGGCTTCCAAATATCACTTGCAAATTCCACAAGAACAGTCTTAGCGAAAGGCTTCTTGAGGGGAAAGCTGTAACTCTTTGAGATGAATTAACAGAACACAAAGCAGGTTCTCAGAAAGCTTCTTTCCAGTTTTTAACGGAGGATATTTCCTTTTTCACCATAGCCCTCTATGGGCTTCTAAATATCACGTTCTAAATTGCACAAGAACAGTCTCAGTGAAAGGCTTCTTGAGAGGAAAGCTGTAACTCTGTGAGATGAATTAAGAGAACACAAAGCAGTTTTTCAGAAAGCGTATTTTCAGTTTTTATCTTACGCTATTTCCTTTTTCACCCTAGACTTCTGTAGGCTTCTAAATATCACTTCCCAATTTCGACAAGAACAGTCTTAGGGAAAGGCTTCGTTAGGGGAAAGCTCTAACTTTGTGAGATGAATTAACAGAACACATCACAGTGTCTCAGAAAGCTTCTTTCCCGTTTTAAACCGAAGATATTTCCTTTTCACCATAGCTCTCTATGGCCTTCGAAATGTCACTTTGCAAATTCCACAAGAACAGTCATAGCGAAAGGCTTCCTCAGGGGAAAGCTGTAACTCTGTGGGATGAGTTCACAGATCAGAAACCTGTTTCTCAGAAAGCTTCTTTCCCACTTTTATGGCGGATATTTCCTTTGGCCCTATAGTCGTCAAAGGGAACCAAATTATCCCTTCTCAGATTCCACAGAAATAAGGTTAGCAAACAGCTCTACGACACATAGCTCTCACTCAGTGAGTGGAAGTCACATATCACAAAGCAGTTTCTCAGAAAAGTTCATGTCAGTTTTTATCTTAGGATATTTCCTTTTTCACCATAGCCCGCTTTGGGCTTCCAAATATCACTTTACAAATTCCAGAAGAACAGTCTTAGCAAAAAGCTTCTTGAGGAGAAAGCTGTAACTCTGTGAGATGAATTAACAGAACACAATGCAGTTTCTTAGAAGGCTTCTTTTCAGTTTTTATCTTAGGATATTTCCTTTTTCACCATAGCCCTCTATGGGCTTCCAAATATCGCTTTGCAAATTCCACAAAAACAGTCTTAGCGAAAGGCTTCTTGAGGGCAAAGCTAAAACTCTGTGAGATGAATTAACAGAAGACAAAGCTGTTTCTCAGAAAGCTATATTCCAGGTCTTAACTGAAGATGTTTCATTTTTCACCACAACCCACTATGGGCTTCCAAATATCACTTTGCAAATTCCACAAAAACAGTCTTAGCGAAAGACTTCTTGAGGGGAAAGCTGTAGCTCTGTGACATGAATTAACAGAACACAAAGCAGTTTCTCAGAGAGATTCTTTCCAGTTTTTAACGGAAAATATTTATTTTTTCACCATAGCCAACTATGGACTTCTAAATATCACTTTGCAAATTCCACAAGAACAGTCTTACCGAAAGGCTTCTTGAGGGGAAAGCTGTAACTCTGTGCAGCTCCTTTCCAGTTTTTAACTGAAGATATCTCCATTTTCACCGTAGTCCTCTAGGGGTTCCAAATATAACTTTGCAAATTCCAGAGGAACAGTCTTAGCGAAAGGCTTCTTGAGGGAAAAGCTGTAATCAGAAAGCTTCTTTCGAGTTTTTAAGTGAAGATATTTCCTTTTACACCATAGCTCTCTAAGGACTTCCAAATATCACTTTGCAAATTCCACAAGAACAGGCTTAGCGAAAGTCTTCTTGAGGGGAAAGCTGTGACTCTGTGAGATGAATTAACAGAACACAAAGCAGTTTCTCCGAAAGCCTCTTTCCAGTTTTTAGCTGAAGATATTTCCTTTTCCACCATAGCCCTCGAAGGCCTTCCAAATACCACTTTGCAAATTCCACAAGAACAGCCTTAGCAAAGGGCTTCTTGAGGGGATAGCTGTAACTCTGTGAAATGAATTAACAGAACGCAAAGCAGTTTCTCAGAAAGCTTCTTTTCAGTTTTTATGTTAGGATATTTCCTTTTTCACCATAGCACTCTATGGGCTTCCAAATATCACTTTGCAATTTCCACAGGAACAGTCTTAGCGAAAGGCTTCCTGAGGAGAAAGCTGTAACTCTGTGAGATGAGTTAACAGAACACAAAGCAGTTTCTCCGAAAGCTTATTTTCAGTTTTTATCTCAGGCTATTTCCTTTTTCACCATAGACCTCTATGGGCTTCTAAATATCACTTTCCAAATTTCACAAGAACAGCCTTAGGGAAAGGCTTCTTAAGGGGAAAGCTGTAACTCTCTGAGATGAAGTAACAGAACACAAAGCAGTTTCTCAGAAAGCTTCTATCCAGTTTTTAACTGAAGATATTTCCTTTTTCCACATAGCCCTCTATGAACTTCCAAATATCATTTTGCAAACTCCACAAGAACAGTCTTAGTGATCGACTTCTTGAGGGGAAAGCTATAACTCCATGAGATGAGTTAAGAGAACACAATGCAGTTTCTCGGAAAGTTTCTTTTCGGTTTTTATCGTAGGATATTTCCTTTTTCAACATTGCCCTCTAAGTTCTTCCAAATATCACTTTGCAAATTCCACAAGAACATTCTTAATGAATGGCTTCTCGAGGGGAAAGCAGTAACTCTGTGAGATGAAATAAGAGAACACAAAGCGGTTTCTCAGAAAGCTTCTTTCCGATTTTTAATGGAAGATATTTCCTTTTTCACCATAGCCCTCTATGGTTTCTAAATATCACTTTCCAAATTCCACAAGAACAGTCTTAGCGAAAGGATTCTTGAGGGGAATGCTGTAACTCTGTGAGATAAATTAATAGTACACAAAGCAGTTTCTCAGAAAGCTTCTTTCCAGTTTTTAACTGAAGATATTTCATTTTTTTACCATAGCCCTCTATGAGCTTCCCAATATCACTTTGCAAATTCCACAAGAACAGTCTTAGCGAAAGGATTCTTGAGGGGAAAGCTGTAACTCTGTGAAACGAATTAGCAGAACACAAAGCAGTTTCTAAGAAAGCTTCTTTTCAGTTTTTATCTTAGGATATTTCCTTTTTCACCATAGTCCTCTATGTTCTTCCAAATATCACTTTGAAAATTCCACAAAAACAGCCTTAGTGAAAGGCTTCTTGAGGAGAAAGCTGTAACTCTGTGAGATGAATTAACAGAACACAAAGCAGTTTTTCAGAAAGCTTCTTTCCAGTTTTCAACTGAAGATATTTCCTTTTTAACCATAGCCCTATATGGGCTTCTAAATATCACTTTGCAAATTCCACAAGAACAGACTTAGTAAAGTTCTCCTTGAGGGGAAAGCTGTAACTCTGTGAGATGAATTAACAGAACACAAGCAGTTTCTCAGAAAGCTTCTTTCCAGTTTTTAACGGAAGATATTTCCTTTTTCACCAAAGCCCTCTATGGGCTTCCAAATATCACTTTGAAAATTCCACAAGAACAGTCTTAGCGAAAGGCTTCTTGAGGAAAAAGCTGTAAGTATGTGAAATGAATTAAGAGAACACAAAGCAGTTTCTCAGAAAGCTTCTTTCCAGTTTTTAACGGAAGATAATTCCTTTTTCACCGTAGCCCTCTCTGGGCTTCCAAATATCACTTTGCAAATCCCACAAGAACAGTCTTAGTCAAAAGCTTCTTGAGGGGAAAGCTGTAACTCTGTGAGATGAATTAACAGAACAAAAAGCAGTTTCTCAGAAAGCTTCTTTCCAGTTTTTAACGGAGGATATTTCCTTTTTCACCATAGCCCTCTATGGGCTTCTAAATATCACGTTCTAAATTCCACAAGAACAGTCTTAGTGAAAGGCTTCTTGAGCGAAATCTATAGCTCTGTGAGATGAATTAACGGAACACAAAGCAGTTTCTCAGAAAGATTATTTTCAGTTTTTACCTTAGGCTATTTCCTTTTTCACTGTAGACCACTGTAGGCTTCTAAATATCACCTTCCAAATTCCACAAGAACAGTCTTAGGGTAAGGCTTCTTAACGGGAAAGCTGTAACTCTGTGAGACGAATTAACAGAACACAAGGCAGTTTCTCGGAAATCTTCGTTCCAGTTTTTAACGGCAGTTATTTCCTTTTTCACCATAGCCCTCTTTGGGCATCCAAATATCACTTTGCAAACTCCACAAGAACATTCTTAGCGAAAGGCTTCTTGGGGCAATGCTGTAAGTCTGTGAAATGAATTAACAGAACACAAAGCAGTTTCTCATAAAGATTCTTTCCAGTTTTTAACTGAAGATATTTCCTTTTTCACCATAGCCCTCGCTGGGCTTCCAAATATCACTTTGAAAATCCCACAAGAACAGTCTTAGCGAAAGACTTCTCGAGGGGAAAGCTGTAACTCTGTGAGATGAATTAACAGAACACAAAGCAGGTTCTCAGAAAGCTTCTTTCCAGTTTTTAACGGAGGATATTTCCTTTTTCACCATAGCCCTCTATGGGCTTCTAAATATCACGTTCTAAATTGCACAAGAACAGTCTCAGTGAAAGGCTTCTTGAGAGGAAAGCTGTAACTCTGTGAGATGAATTAAGAGAACACTAAGCAGTTTTTCAGAAAGCGTATTTTCAGTTTTTATCTTACGCTATTTCCTTTTTCACCCTAGACTTCTGTAGGCTTCTAAATATCACTTCCCAATTTCGACAAGAACAGTCTTAGGGAAAGGCTTCGTTAGGGGAAAGCTCTAACTTTGTGAGATGAATTAACAGAACACAACACAGTGTCTCAGAAAGCTTCTTTCCCGTTTTAAACCGAAGATATTTCCTTTTCACCATAGCTCTCTATGGCCTTTGAAATGTCACTTTGCAAATTCCACAAGAACAGTCATAGCGAAAGGCTTCCTCAGGGGAAAGCTGTAACTCTGTGGGATGAATTCACAGATCAGAAAGGTGTTTCTCAGAAAGCTTCTTTCCCACTTTTATGGCAGATATTTCCTTCGGCCCTATAGTCTTCAAAGGGAACCGAATTATCCCTTCTCAGATTCCACAGAAATAAGGTTAGCAAACTGCTCTACGACATATAGCTCTCACTCAGTGAGTGGAAGTCACATATCACAAAGCAGTTTCTCAGAAAACTTCTTTTCAGTTTTTATCTTAGGATATTTCCTTTTTCACCATAACCCTCTATGGGCTTACCAATACCACTCTGCAAATTCCACAAGAACAGTCTTACCAAAAGGCTTCTTAAGGGGAAAGCTGTAACTCTGTGAGGTGAATTAACAGAACACAAAGCAGTTTCTCAGAAAGCTTCTTTTCAACTTTTATCTTAGGATATTTCCTTTTTCACCATAGCCCTATAAGGGCTTACAAATATCACTATGAGTATTACACAAGAAGAGTCTTAGCAAAAGTCTTTTTGAGGGAAAATCTGTAACTCTTTGAGATGAATTAACAGAACACAAAGTAGTTTCTTAGAAAGCTTCTTTCCATTTTTTCACTGAAGATATTTCCCTTTTCACCACAGCCATCTATGGGCTTCCAAATATCACTTTGCAAATTCAAAAAGAACAGTCCTAGCGAAAGGCTTCTTGAGTGGAATGCTGTAACTCTGTGAGATGAATTCACAGATCTCAGAGAAGTTTCTCAGAAAGCTTCTTTCTCACTTTTAGCGACAGATATTTCCTTTGGCCCTATAGTCTTCAAAGGGATCCAAAATAACAGCTCTCCGATTCCATAGAAATAAGGCTATCAAACAGCTCTAGGAAATACAGCTGTAACTCAGTTAGTGGAAGTCACATAATACTAAACCGTTTCTCAGAGAGCCTCTTTCAGTTTTTAACTGAAGCTATATCCTTTTTCACCGTAGTCCTCTATGGGCTTCAAAATATCACTTTGAAAATACAACAAGAACAGTCTTAGCGAAAGACTTCTAGAGTGGAAAGCTGTAACTCTGTTAGGTGAATTAACAGAATACAAAGCAGTTTCTCAGGAATGTTCTTTACAGTTTTTATCTGAAGATATTTCATTTTCACCATAGCGCTCTATGGGCTTCCAAATATCACATTTCAAATTCCACAAGAAGAGTCTTAGCGAAAGACTTCTTGAGGGGAAAGCTGTAAGTCTGTGAGATGAATTAAAAGAACACAAAGCAGTTTCTCAGAAAGATTCTTTCCAGTTTTTATCTGAGGATATTTCGTTTTCACCTTAGCCATCTATTGGCTTCCAAATATCATTTTTCAAATTGTGCAAGAATAATCTTAGTGAAAGGCTTCTTGAGGTGAAAGTTGTAACTCTGTGAAATGAATTCGCAGATCACAAAGAAGTTTCTCAGAAAGCTTATTTCTAACTTTTAGCGGCGGATATTTCCTTTGGCCCTACAGTCTTCAAAGGGATCCGAAATAACAGTTCTCAGATTCCACAGAAATAAGGCTGCCAAACAGCTCTACGAAATACAGCTTTAACTCAGTGAGTGGAAGTCATATATCACAAAGAAGTTTCTCAGAGAGCTTCTTTTCAGTTTTTAACTGAAGATATATCCTTTTTCACTATAGGTCACTATGAGCTTCCAAATATCACTTTGCATATTCCACAAGAACTGTCTTAGCGAAAGCCTTCTTGAGGGGAAACCTGTAACTCTGTGAGATGAAATAACAAAACACAAAGCAGTATCTCAGAAAGTTTCTTTTCAGTTTTTATCTTAGGATATTTACTTTTTTACCATCGACTTCTATGGGCTTACAAATATCACTTTGCAAATTCCACAAGAACAGTCTTAGCGAAAGGCTTCTAGAGGGGAAAGCTGTAACTCTGTGAGGCGAATTAACAGAACACAAAACAGTTTCTCAGAAAGCTTCTTTCCAGTTTTTAACTGAAGGTATTTCCTTATTCACCATAGCCCTCTACGGGCTTTCAAATATCACTTTGCAAATTCCCCAAGAACAGTCTTAGCGAACGGCTTCTTGAGGGGAAAGCTGAAACTCTGTCAGATGAATTAACAGAACACAAAACAGTTTCTTCGAAACCTTCTTTCCAGTTTTTATCCGAGGACATTTCCTTTTATTCCATAGCCCTCTCATGGCTACCAAACATCACTTTGCAAATTCCACAAGAACCATCTTAGCGAAAGACTTCATGAGGGGAAAGCTGTAACTCTGCGAGATGAATTTACAGAACACAAAGCAGTTTCTCAGAAAGCTTCTTTCCAGTTTTTAATTGAAGATATTTCCTTTTTCACCATATCCATCCATGGGATTCCAAATATCACATTGCAAATTCCACAAGAACAGTCTTAACGAAATGCTTCATGAGGGGAAAGCTGTAACTCTGTGAGATGAATTAACAGAACACAAAGCAGTTTCTCAGAAAGCTTCTTTCCAGTTTTTATGTGAGGAAATTTCCTTTTTAACCGTACTCCTTTATAGGCTTCCAAATATCACTCTGTAAAGTCCACAAGAACAGTCTTAGCGAAAGTATTCTTGATAGGAAAGCTGTAACTCTGTGTATGAATTAACAGAACACAAAGCAGTTTCTCAGAAAGCTTCTCTCCAGTTTTTAACTGAAGATATTTCCTTTTTCAACATAGCGCTCTATGGGCTTCCAAATATCTCTTTGGAAATTCGACAAGAACAGTCTTAGTGAAGGGCTTCTTGAGGGTAGAGCTGTAATACTCTGAGATGAATTAACAGAACACAAAGCAGTTTCTCAAAAAGCTTCTTTTCAGTTTTCATCTTAGGCGATTCCCTTTTTCACCATAGCCCTCGATGGGCTTCCAAATGTCACTTCTCAAATCCCACAAGAATTGTCTTAGCGAAAGGCTTCTTTTGGGGAAAGCTGTAACTCTTTGAGTTGAACTCACAGATCACAATGAAGTTTCTCAGAAAGTTCAGAAAATAATATCCGCACTTTCAGCAGCGGATATTTCCTTTGGCCCTATAGTCTTCAAATTGATCCGAAATTACAGTTCTCAGATTCCACAGAAATTAGGCTAGCAAACAGCTCTACGAAATACAGCTGTAACTCAGTGAGTGGAAGTCATATATCAAAAAGCAGTTTCTCAGAAACCTTCTTTTCTGTTTTTAACAGAAGATATATCTTTTTTCACCATAGCCATCTAAGGGCTTCCAAATATCACTTTGCTAATTCCAGAAGAACACTCTTATCAAAAGGATTCTTGAGGGGAAAGCTGTAATTCTTTGAGATGAATTAACAGATCACAAAGCAGTTTCTCAGAAAGCCTCTTTCCAATTTTTAACTGAAGATATTTCCAATTTCACCATAACCATCTATGGGCTTACAAATATGACTTTGCAAATTCCACAAGAACAGTCTTAGCGAAAGGCTTCTTGAGGTTAAAGCTGTAGCTCTGTGAGATGTATTAACAGAACACAAAGCGGTTTCTCAGAAAGATTGTTTCCAGTTTTTATGTTAGGATATTTCTTTTTTCACCGTTGCCCTATATAGGCTTAAAAATATCACTTTGAAAATTAAACAAGAACAGTCTTGACAAAAGTCTTCTTGAGGGTAAAGCAGTAAGTCTTTGAGATGAATTAACAAAACACAGAGCAGTTTCTCAGAAAGCTTCTTCCCAGTTTGTAACTGAAGATATTTCTTTTTTCACCACAGCCCTCTATGGGCTTCCAAATATCACTTTGCAAATTCCAGAAGAGCAGTCTTCGTGAAAGGCTACTTGAGAGGAAATCTGTAACTCTGTGAGACGAATTAAAGGGCACAAAGCAGTTTCTCAGAACGCTTCTTTCCAGTTTTTAACTGAAGATATTTCCTTTTTCACCGTAGCCCTCTATGGTCTTACAAATATCACCTTGCAAATTCCAAAAGAACAGTCTTAGCGAAAGGCTTTTTGAGGGGAAAGCTGTAACTGCCTGAGATGAATTAACAGAACACAAAGCAGTCTCAGCAAACGTCTTTTCAGTTTTTATCGTAGGATATCTCCTTTTTCACATTAGCCCTCTATGGGCTTACAAATATCACGTTGCAAATTCCACAAGAACTGTCTTAGCGAAAGGCTTGCTGAGGGGAAAGCTGTAACTCTTTGAGATGAATCAACAGAACACAAAGGAGTTTCTCAGAAAGCTTCTTTCCACTTTTTATCTTAGGATATTGCCTTTTTCACCATAGCCCTATTTGGGCTTAAAATATCACTTTGATAATTACACAAAACAATGTTAGCAAAAGTCTTCTTGAAGGTAAAGCTCTAACACTTTGAGAGGAATTATCAGAACACAAAGCAGTTTCTCAGAAAGCTTCTTTGCAGTTTTTAATTGAAGATATTTCCTTTTTCATCGTAGACCTCTATGGGCTTCCAAATATCACTTTGCAAATTCCACAAGAACAGTCTTAGCGAAAGGCTTCTTGAGGGGAAAGCTGTAACTTTGTGAGATGTATTAACAGAACACAAAACAGGTTCTCAGAAAGCTGCTTTCCAGTTTTTAGCTGAAGATATTTCCTTTTTCAGCGTAGCCCTCTGTGGGCTTCCAAATATCACGTTGAAAATTACACAAGAACATTCTTAGGGAACGGCTTCTTGAGGGGAAAGCTGTCACACAGTGAGATGAATTAATAGAACACAAAGCAGTTTCTCAGAAAGCTTCTTTCCAGTTTTTATCTGAGGACATTTCCTTTTTCACCGTAGCCCTCTATGGGCTTAGAATATCACTTTGCAAATTCCACAAGAACAGTCTTAGTGAACAGCTTCTTGAGGGGTGTGTTGTAACTTTGTGAGATGAATTAACAGAACACAAAGCAGTTTCTCAGAAAGCTTCTTTTCAGTTTTTATCTTAGGATATTCAATTTTTCACTAAAGCCCTCTATGGGCTTCCAAATATCAGTTTGCAGATTCCCCAAGAAAAGTGTTAGCGGAAAGCTTCTTGAGGGGAAAGTTGTAACTCTGTGAGATGAATTCACAGATCAAAAAGAAGTTTCTCAGAAAGCTTCTTTCTCACTTTTAGCAGCGGATATTTCCTTTATCCCTATAGTCTTCAAAGGGATTCGAAATAACAGTCCTCAGATTCCACAGAAATAAGGCTAGCACACAGCTCTATGAAATACAGCTGTAACTCAGTGAGTGGCAGTCACATATCACAAAGCAGTTTCTCAGAAAGGTTCTTCTCAGTTTTTATCGGAAGATATATCCTTTTTCTCCTTAGCTCTCTATGGGCTTCCAAATATCACTTTGCAAATTCCACAAGAACAGTCTTATCGAAAGGCTTTTTGAGGGGAATGCTGTAATTCTGTAAGATGAATTAACAGAACACAAAGCAGTTTCTCAAAGCTTCTTTCCAGTTTTTATGTTAGAATATTTCCTTTTTCACCATAGCCCACAATGGGCTTCCAAATATCACTTTGCAAATTCTCCAAGAACAGTCTTCGTGAACGGCTTCTTGAAGGGAAAGCTGTTACTCTGTGAGATGAATTCACAGAACCCAAAGAAGTTTCTCCGAAAACTTCTTTCTCACTTTTAGCGGTCGATATTTCCTTTGTCCCGATAGTTTTCAAAGGGATCCGAAATAACAGGTCTCAGATTCCACAGTAATAAGGCTAGAAAACAGCTCTACGAAACACAGCTGTAACTCAGTGAGTGGAAGTCACATATCACAAAGCAGTTTCTCTGAAAGCCTATTTTCCGTTTTTAACTGAAGAAATATCCTTTTTCACCATAGCCATCTATCGGTTTCCAAATATCACTTTGAAAATTCCACAAGAACAGTCTTAGCGAAAGGCTTCCTGAGGGGAAAGCTGTAACTCTGTGAGATGAATTAACAGAACACAGAGCAGTTTCTCAGAAAGCTTCTTTCCAGTCTTTAACTGAAGATATTTCCTTTTTCCCCATAGCCCTCTACGGGCTTCCAAATGTCACTTTGCAAATTCCACAAGAATAGTCTTAGCGAAAGCCTTCTTGAGGGAAAAGCTGTAACTCTGTGAGATGAATTAACAGAAAACAAAGCAGTTTCTCAGAACGCTTCTTTCCAGATTTAAACTGAAGATAATACCTTTTTCACCATAGCCCTCTATGGGCTTCCAAATACCACTTTGCAATATCCACAAGAACAGTCTTAGTGAACGGCTTCTTCAGAGGAAAGCTGTAAATCTGTGAGATGAATTAACAGATCACAAAGCAGTTTCTCAGAAAGCTTCTTTTCAGTTTTCATCTTAGGATATTTCCTTTTTCACCATAGCCTTCTATGGGCTTCCAAATATCACTTTGAAAATTCCACAAGAACAATCTTAGCGAAAGGCTTCTTGAGGGGAAAGCTGTAAGTCTGTGAGATGAATTAACAGAACCCAAAGCAGTTTCTCAGAAAGTTTCTTTCCAGTTTTTATCTGAAGATAGTTCCTTTTCACAATCGCCCTCTATGGGCTTCAAATATCACTTTGCAAACTCCACAAGAACAGTCTAAGTGATCGATTTCTTGAGGGGGAAACTGTAACTCTGTGAGATGAATTAACAGAACACAAAGTAGTTTCTCAGAAAGCTTCTTTGCGGTTTTTATCTGAAGACACTTCCTTTTTCACCGTAGCCCTCTATGGGCATTCCAATGTCACTTTGCGGATTCCACAAGAACAGTCTTAGTGAACGACTTCCTGAGGGGAAAGCTGTAACTCTGTGAGAAGAATTAACAGAACACAAAGCAAAGCTTCTTTCCAGTTTTTAACTCAAGATATCTCCTTTTTCACTCTAGCCCTCTGTGTATTTCCAAATATCACTTTGCAAATTCCATAAGAACAGTCTTAGTGAACCACTTCTTGTGGGGAAAGGAGTAAATCTGTGAGATGAATTAACAGAACACAAAGCCTTTTTTCAGAAAGCTTGCTTTCATTTTTTAACTGAAGATATTTTCGTTTTCACCCTTAGCTTTCTTTGGGCTGCGAAATATCATTTTGAAATTCCGCAAGAACAGTCTTAGTGAACGGCTTCTTGAGGGGCAAGCTGTAACTCTGTGAGATGAATTAACAGAACACAAAGCAGTTTCTCAAAAAGCTTCTTTCCTGTTTTTATCTGAAGATATTTCCTTTTCACCGTAGCCCTCAATGGGTTTCCAAATATCACTTTGTAAATTCCCCAAGAACAGTCTTACCAAAAGCCTTCTTGAGGGGAAAGCTGAAATTCGGAGATATGAATTCACAGAACACAAATAAGTTTCTCAGAAAGCTTCTTTCTCACATTTAGCGATGGATATTTTCTTTAATCTTATAGTCTTCAAAGGGATACGAAATAACAGTTCTCATATTACACAGAAATAAGGCTAGCAAACAGCTCTACGAAATACAACTGTAGCTCAGTGAGTGGAAGTCACATATCTCAAACACTTCCTCTGAAACCTTTTTTTCAGTTTTTAACAGAAGATATATCCTTTTTCACCATAGCCCATTATGGGCTTCCAAACATCACTTTGCAAATTCCACAAAACAGTCTTAGCGGAAGGCATTTGGAGGGGAAAGCTGTACCTCTGTGAGATGAATTGACAGAACACAAGGCAGTTTCTCAGAAAGCTTCTTTCCAGTTTTTAACTGAAGATATTCCTTTTTCACCAAGCCCACTATGGGCTTCCAAATATCACTTAGCAAATTCCACAAGAAGAGTCTTAGCGAAAGGCTTCTTGAGGGGAAACCTGTAACTCCGTCAGATGAATTAACAGAACACAAAGCAGTTTCTCAGAAAGCTTCTTTCCAGCTTTTAACTGAACATATTTCCTTTTTCACCGTAGCCCTCTATGGGCTTCCAAATATCACTTTGCAAATTCCACAAGAACAGTCTTAGCGAAAGGTTTCTTGAGGGGAAAGCTGTAACTCTGTGAGATGAATTAACAGAACAGGTTTCTCAGAAAGCTTCTTTCCAGTTTTTAAGTGAAGATATTTCCATTTTCACCGTAGCCCTCTATGAGCTTCCAAATATCATTTTGCAAATTTCACAACAACAGTCTTAATGAACGGCATCTTGAGGGGAAAGCTATAACTGTGTGAGATGAATTAACGGAACACAAAGCAGTTTCTCAATAACCTTCTTTTCAGTTTTTATATTAGGATATTTCCTTTTTCACCATAGACCTCTATTGTTTTCCAAATATCACTTTGCAAATTCCACGAGAACAATCTTAGCGAAAGGCTTCTTGAGGGAAAACTGTAGCTCTGTGAGATCAATTCACAGATCACAAAGAAGTTTCTCAGAAAGCTTCTTTCTCACTTTTAGCGGCGGATATTTCCTTTGGACCTATAGTCTTCAAAGAGATCCGAAGTAACATTTCTCAGATTCCACAGAAATAAGGCTAGCCAACAGTTCTACAAAATACAGCTGTATCGCAGTGACAGGAAATCACATATCACAAAGCAGTTCCTCAGAAAGCTTCTTTTCACTTTTTAACTGAAGCTATATCCTTTTTCACCATAGTGATCTATAGACTTCGAAAGACCACTTTGCAAATTCCACAAGAACAGTCTTGGTGAAAGGCTTCTTGAGGGGAAAGCTGTAACTCTGTGACATGAACTAAGAGAACACAAAGCAGTTTCTCAGAAAGCTTCTTTCCAGTTTTTAACTGAAGATATTTCCTTTTTCACCATAACCCTTTATGGGATTCCTAATATCACTCTGCAAATTCCACAAGAACAGTCTTAGGGAAAGGCTTCTTGAGGGGAAAGATGTAACTCTGTGAGATGAATTAACAGAACACAAAGCAGTTTCTCAGAAAGCTTCTTTCCAGATTTTAACGGAAGATATTTCCTTTTTCACCATAGCCCTCTATGGGATTCCAAATATCACTTTGAAAATTCCACAAGAACAGTATAGCGAAAGGCTTCTTGAGGGGAAATCTGTAACTCTGTGAGATGAATTAACAGAACACAAAGCAGTTTCTCAGAAAGCTTCTTTCCAGTTTTTAACGGAAGATATTTCCTTTTTCACCATAGCCCTCTATGGACTTCCAAATATAACTTTGCAAATTCCACAAGAACAGTCTTCGCGAAAGGCTTCTTGAGGGGAAAGCTGTAACTCTGTGAGATAATTTAACAGAACACAAAGCAGTTTCTCAGACAGCTTCTTACCAGTATTTAACGGAAGATATTTCCTTTTTCACCTTATACCTCTATGGGCTTCCAAATATCACTTTGCAAATTACACAATAAGTGCCTTACCGAAAGGCTTCTTGAGGGAAAAGCAGTAATCGTGAGATGAATTAACCGAACACAAAGCAGTTTCTCAGAAAGCTTCTTTCCAGTTTTTAAGGGAAGATTTTCCTTTTTCACCATAGCCCTCTATGGGCTTCCAAATATCGCAATACAAATTCCACAAGAACAGACTTAGCGAAAGGCTTCTTGATGGGAAAGCTGTAACTCTGTGAGATGAATTAACAGAAAACAAAGCAGTTCCTCAGAAAGCTTCTTTCCAGTTTTTAACTGAAGATATTTCCTTTTTCACTATATCCCTCTATGTGCTTCCAAGTATCACTTTGCAAATTCCACAAGAACAGTCTTAGGGAAAGGCTTCTTGAGGGGAACACAGTAAATCTGTGAGATGAATTAACAGAACACAAAGCAATTTCTCAGAAACATTCTTTCCAGTTTTTAACGGAAGATATTTCCTTTTTCACCATGGCACACTATGGGCTTATAAATATCACTTTGCAAATTCCACAAGAACAGACTTAGCGAAAGGCTTCTTGAAGGGAAAGATGTAACTCTGTGAGATGAATTAACAGAACACAAAGCAGTTTCTCAGAAAGCTTCTTTCCAGTTTTAACGGAAGATATTTCCTTTTTCACCATAGCCCTCTATGGGCTTCCAAATATCACTTTGCAAATTCTACAAGAACAGTCCTAGCGAAAGGCTTCTTGAGGGGAAAGCTGTAACTCTGTGAGATGAATTAGCAGAACGCAAAGCAGTTTCTCAGAAAGCTACTTTCCAGTTTTTAATGGAGGATGTTACCTTTTTCACCATAGCCCTCTATGGGCTTCCAAATATCACTTTGCAAAATCCACCGAAAGAGTCTTAGAGAATGGCTTCTTGCTGGAAAACTAGTAACTCTGTGAGATGAATTAACAGAACAGAAAGCAGTTTCTCAGAAAGCTTCTTTCCAGTTTTTAACGGAAGATATTTCCTTTTACACTATAGCCCTCTACGGGCTTCCAAATATCACTTTGCAAATTCCACAAGAAGAGTCTTAGCGAAAGGCTTCTTTAGGAGAAAGCTGTATGTCTGTGAGATGAACTAAGAGAACACAAAGCAGTTTCTCAGAAAGCTTCTTTACAGTTTTTAACTGTAGATATTTCCATTTTCACCTTAACCCTCTAAGGGCTTCCATATATTACTTTGCAAATTGCATAAGAACAGTGTTAGCGAAAGGCTTTTTGAGGGGAAAGCAGTAACTGTGAGATGAACTAACCAAACACAAAGCAGTTTCTCAGAAAGTTTCTTTCCAGTTTTTAATGGAAGATGTTTCCTTTTTCACCGTAGCCCTCTATGGGCTTGAAAATATCACTATGAAAATTCCACAAGAAAAGTTTTAGCAAAAGGCTTCTTGAAGGGAAAGCTGTAAGTCTGTGAGATGAATTAACAGAACACAAAGCAGTTTCTCAGAAAGCTTCTTTCCAGTTTTTAACGGAAGATATTTCCATTTTCACCATAGCCCTCTATGGGCTTCCAGATATCACTTTGCAAATTCCACAAGAACAGTCTTAGGGAAAGGCTTCCTGAGGGGATATCTGCAACTCTGTGAGACGAATTAACAGAACACAGAGCAGTTTCTCAGAAATCTTCTTTGCACTTTTTAACTGAAGATATATCCTTTTTACCATAGCCCTCTAGGGGCTTCCAAATATCACTTTCCAAATTGCACAAGAACAATCTTAGCGAAAGGCTTCTTGAAGGGAAAGCAACTCTGTGAGATGAATTAACAGAACACAAAAGTGTTTCTCAGAAAACTTTCTTCCAGTTTTTAACTGAAGTTATTTCCTTTTTCACCATAGCTTTCTATGGGATTCCAAATATCACTTTACAAATTCAACAAGAACTGTCTTAGGGAAACTCTTCTTGAGGGGAAAGCTGTAACTCTGTTAGATGAATGTACAGAACACAAAGTGGTTTTTCAGAAAGCTTCTTTTCATTTTTTATCTTAGTCTATTTCCTTTTTCACCATCGCCCTCTAGGGGCTTCAAAATATCACTTTGCAAATACCACAAGAACAGTCTTAGCGAAAGGCTTCTTGAGGGGAAAGATGTAACTGTGCGACGAATTAACAGAACACAAAGCAGTTTCTCAGAAAGCATTTTTTCTGTTTTTAACTGAAGATATATCCTTTTTCACTGTAGCCTCTATGGGCTTCCAAATATCAGTTTGAAAATTCCACAAGAACATTCTTAGCGAAAAGCTTCTTCAGGGGAAAGCTGTAACTCTGTGAGATGAATTAACAGAATACAAAGCAGTTTCTCAAAAACTTCGTTCCACTTTTTAACTGAAGATATATCCTTTTTCACCATAGCCCTCTATGGACTTCCAAATATCACCTTCCAAATTTCACAAGAACAGTCTTAGTTAATGGCTTCTTGAGGGGAAAGCTGTAACTCTGTGAGATGAATTAACAGAACACAAAGCAGCTTCTGAGAAATCTTCTTTGCGGTTTTTAACTAAAGATATTCCCATTTTCACCATAGCCCTCTATGGGCTTCCAATTATCACTTTACAAATTCCACAAGAACAGTCTTAGGGAAAGGATTCTTCAGGGGAAAGCTGTAACTCTGTGAGATGAATTAACAGAACACAAAGCAGTTTCTCGGAATGCTTCTTTCCAGTATTGAAATGAAGATATTTCCTTTTTCACCGTAGCACACTATGGGCTTTGAAATATCCCTTTTCATTTCCACAAGAACAGTATTAGTGAACGGCTTCTTGAAGGGAAAGCTGTAACACTGTGAGATGAATTAACAGAACACAAAGCAGTTTCTCAGAGAGCTTCTTTCCAGTTTTTAGCGGAAGATATTTCTTTTTCACCATAGAACTCTCTGGGCTTCCAAATATCACTTTGCAAATTCCACAAGAGCAGTCTTAGCGAAAGGCTTCTTGAGGGGAAAGCTGCAAGTCTGTGAGATGAATTAACAGAACACAAAGCAGGTTCTCAGAAACCTTCTTTCCAGTTTTTAACGGAAGATATTTCCTTTTCCACCATAGCCCTTTATGGGCTTTCAAATATCACCTTGCAAATTCCACAAGAACAGTCTTAACGAAAGGGTTCTTGAGGGGAAAGCTGTAACCCTGTAGAAAGAATTAACAGAACACAAAGCAGGTTCTTCGAAAGCTTCTTTCCAGTTTTAACTGAAGGTATTTCCATTTTCACCATAGCCCTCTATGGGCTTCCAAATATCACTTTGCAAATTCCACAAGAACACACTTAGCGAAAGGCTTCTTGAAGGGAAAGCTGTAACTCTGTAAGATGAATTAACAGAGTACAAAGCAGTTTCTCAGAAAGCTTCTTTCCAGTTTTTAGGGGAAGTTATTTCCTTTTTCACAATAGCCCTCTATGGGCTTCCAAATATCACTTTGCAAATTCCAGAAGAACAGTCTTAGCGAAAGGTTTCTTGAGGGGAAAGCAGTAACCCTGTTAGATGAATTGACAGAAAACAAAGCAGTTTCTCAGAAAGCATCTTTCCAGTTTTTAACGGAAGATATTTCCTTTTTCACCATGACCCTCTATGGGCTTCCAAATATCACTTTGCAATTTCCGCAAGAACAACCTTAGCCAAAAGCTTCTTACAGGAAAGCTGTAACTCTGTGAGATGAATTCACAGAACACGAAGCAATTTCTCAGAAAGATTCTTTCCAGTTTTTAACGGAAGATATTTCCATTTTCACCATAGCCCTCTATGGGCTTCCAAATATCACTTTGCAAATTCCACAAGAACAGTCTTAGCAAAAGGCTTCTTGAGGGGAAATCTGTAACTCTGTGAGATGAATTAACAGAACACAAAGCAGTTTCTCAGAAAGCTTCTTTCCCGTTTTTAACGGAAGATATTTCCTTTTTACCATAGCCCTCTATGGACTTACAAATATCACATTGTAAATTCTACAGAAACTGTCGTAGCAAAAGGCCTTTCAGGGGAAGGCTGTAACTCTGTGAGATGAATTAACAGAACACAAAGCAGTTTCTCAGAATGCTTCTTTTAAGTTTTTATCTTAGGATATTTCCTTTTTCACCATACGCCTCTATGGGCTTCCAAATATCACATTGCAAATTCCACAAGAACCGTCTTAGTGAAAGGCTTCTTGGGGGAAAGCTGTAACTCTGTGAGTTGAATTGACAGAACACAAAGCAGTTTTTCAGAAAGCTTCTTTTCAGTTTTTGTCTTAGGCTATTTCCTTTTTCACCATAGCCCTCTAGGGGCTTCCAAATATCACTTTGCAAATTCCACAAGAACAATCTTAGTTAACGGCTTCTTGAAGGGAAAGCTGTAACTCGGTGTGATGAATTAACAGAACACAAAGCAGTTTCTCAGAAAGCTTCTTTACAGTTTTTATCTTAGGATATTTCCTTTTTCATCATAGCCCTCTATGAGCTTCCAGATATCACTTTGCAAATTCCACAAGAACAGTCTTAGCGAAAGGCTTCTGGAGGGGAAAGCTGTAATTCTGTGAGATGAATTAACAGAACACAAAGCAGTTTCTATGAAAGCTTCTTTTCATTTTTTATCTTAGGATATTTCCTTTTTCACCATAGCCCTGTATGGGCTTCCAAATATCACTTTGCAAATTCCAAAACAGCAGTGTTAGCAAAAGGTTTCTGGAGGTGAAAGCAGTAACTCTCTGAGATGAATTAACAGAACACAAAGCAGTTTCTCAGAAATCTTCTTTCCAGTTTTTAACAGAAGATGTTTCCTTTTTCACCTTAGCCCTCTATGGACTTCCAAATATCACTTTGGAAATCCCACAAGAACAGTCTTAGCGAAAGGCTTCTTGAGGGGAAAGCTGTAACTCTCTGAGATGAATTAACAGAACACAAAGCAGTTTCTCAGAAAGCTTCTTTCCAGTTTTTAATGGAAGATATTTCCTTTTTCACAATAGCCCTCTATGGGCTTCCAATTATCACATTGAAAATGCAAGACGAACAGTCTTATCGAAAAGATTTTTGAGGGTAGGGATGTAACTCTGTGAGATGAATAACAGAACCCAAAGCAGTTTCTCAGAAAACTTCTTTCCCGTTTTTAACTGAGGATGTTTCCTTTTTCACCATAGCCCTCTATGGGCTTCCATATATCACTTTGAAAATCCCACAAGAACAGTCTTAGCGAATGGCTTCTTGAGGAGAAAGATGTGACTCTGTGAGATGAATTAACAGAACACAATGCAGATTCTCAGAAATCTTCTTTCCAGTTTTTAACGGAAGATATTTCCTTTTTCACCATAGCCTTCTAAGGTCTTCCAATTATCACTTTGGAAATTTCACAGAAACAGTCTTAGTGATCGGCTTCTTGAGTGCAAAGCTGTAAATCTGTGAGATGAACTAACAGAACAAAAAGCGGTTTCTCAGGAAGCTTCTATTCTTTTTTTCTTAGGATATTTCCATTTTCACCATTGCCCTCTATGGGCTTCCAAATATCACTTTGCAATTTCCACAACAACCGCCTTAGCGATAGGCTTCTTTAAAGGAAAGCTGTAACTCTGTGAGTTGAATTAACAGAATACAAAGCAGTTTCTCGGAAAGTTTCTCTTCAGCTTTTAACTGCAGATATTTCCTTTTTCACCAAAGCCCTCTATGGGCTTCCAAATATCACTTTGCAAATTCCACAACAAAAGACTTAGTGAAAGCCTTCTTGAGGGGATAGCTGTAACTCTGTGAGTTGAATGAACAGACCACAAAGCAGTTTCTCAGAAAGCTTTTCTCCAGTTTTTATCTGAAGATATTTCCATTTTCACCAAAGCCCTCTATGGGCTTCCAAATATCACTTTGCAAATCCCACAAAAACAGTCTTAGTGAAAGGCTTTTTGATTGGAAAGATGTAACTCGGTGAGAGGTATTAACAGAACACACGGCAGTTTCTCAGAATTCTTCTTTCCAGTTTTTAACGGAAGATATTTCCTTTTCACCACAGCCCTCTACGGGCTTCCAAATAATTCTTTGCAATTTACACAAGAACAGTCTTAGTGAACAGCTTCTTGAGTGCAAAGTTGTAACTCTGTGAGATGAACTAACAGAACACAAAGCAGTTTCACAGAAAGCTACTTTTCTTTTTTTATCTTATGATATTTCCATTTTCACCATTGTCCTGTGTGGGCTTCCAAATATCACTTTGTAAATACCACAAGGACAGTCTTAGCGGAAGACTTCTTGAGGGAAAAGCTGTAAATCTGTGAGGTGAAATAACAGAACACAAAGGAGTTTCTCAGAAATCTTTTTTTCTGTTTTTAACTGAGGATATTTCCTTTTTCACCAAAGCCGTCTACGGGCTTCCATATATCACTTAGCAATTTCCACAACAACAGCCTTAGCGAAAGGGTTCTTGAGGGGAAAGCTGTAAATCTGTGAGTTGAATTAACAGAACAAAAAGCAGTTTCTCAGAAAGCTTCTTTTCAGCTTTTAACTGAAGTTATTTCCTTTTTCACCAAAGCCCTCTATGGGCTTCCAAATATCCCTTTCCAAATACCACAAGAACAGTCTTAGCGAAAGGCTTCTTAAGGGGAAAGCTCTAACCCTTTGAGATGAATCAACAGAACACAAAGCAGTTTTTCAGAAAGCTTCTTTTCATATTCTATCTTAGGCTATTTCCTTTTTCACCATAGCCCTCTATGGCCTTCCAAATATCACCTTGCAAATTCCACAAGAAGAGTCTTAGCGAAAGGCTTCTGGAGGGGAAAGCTCTAATTCGGTGAGATGTATTAACAGAAAACACACCAGTTTCTCAGAAAGCTTCTTTCCCCTTTTCACGGGAGATACTTTCTTTTTCACCATAGCCCTCTATGGGTTACCAAATATGAATTTGCAAATTGCACAAGAAGGGTCTTAGTGAACGGCTTCTTGAGGGGAAAGCTCAAATTCTGTGAGATGAACTAACAGAACACAAAGCAGTTTCTCAGAAAGCTTTTTTTCGGTTTTTAACGGAAGATATTCCCTTTTTCACCATAGCCCTCTATGGGCTTCGAAATTTCTCTTTGTAAATTCCACAAGGACAGTCTTCGCGAAAGGCTTCTGCAGGGACAAGCTGAAACTCTGTGAGATGAATTAACAGTACACAAAGCAGTTTCTCAGAAAGCTTCTGTTCAGTTTTTATATTAGGATATTTCCTCTTTCACCATAGCCTTTTAAGGGCTCCAAATATCACTTTGCAAATCCCACAAGAACAGTCTTAGCGAAAGGCTTCTTGAGGGAAAGCTGGAACACTGTGAGTTGAATTAAGAAAACACAAAGTAGTTTCTCAGAAAGATTCTTTCCAGTTTTAAACTGAAGATATTTTCTTTTTCACCATAACCCTCTACGGGCTTCCAATATCACTTTGCAAATTTCACAAGAACAGTCTCAGTGAACGGTTTATTGAGGGTAAAGCTGTAACTCTGTGAGATGAACTAACAGAACACAAGGCAGTTTCTCAGAAAGCTTCTTTTCGATTTTTATCTTAGGATATTTCCATTTTCACCATAGCCGTCTATGGGCTTCCAAATATCACTAGGCAAATTCCACAAAAACAGCCGTAGAGACAGATTTCTTGAGGGGAAAGCTGTAACTCTGTGAGTTGATTTAACAGAAAACAAAGCAGTTGCTCAGAAAGCTTCTTTTCAATTTTTATCTTAGGGTATTTCCTTTTTCACCATATCCCTCTATGGGCTTCGAAATATCACTTTGCAAATTCCACAAAAACAGTCTTAGCCAAAGACTTCTGGAGGGGAAAGCTGTAACTCTGTGAGATGAATTAACAGAACACAAAGCAGTTTCTCATAAAGCTTCTTTCCAGTTTTCAACGGAAGATATTTCCTTTTTCACCGTAGCCCACTCTGGGCTTCCAAATATCACCTTGCAAATTCCTCAAGAACAGTCTTAGTGAACGGCTTCTTGAGGGAAAAGCTGTAAATCGGTGAGATGAATAAACAGAACACAAAGCAGTTTCACAGAAAGCTTCTTTCCAGTTTTTATCTTAGGATATTTCCTTTTTCACCATAGCCCTCTATGGGCTTCCAAATATCACTATGCAAATCCCACAGGAACAGTCTTAGCGAAAGGCTTCTTGTGGAGAAAGCTGTAACTCGGTGAGATACATTAACAGAACACGCGGCAGTTTCTCAGAGTGCTTCTTTCTAGTTTTTAAGGGAAGATATTTCCTTTCTCACCATAGCCCACTATGGGCTTCCAAATACCACTTTGAAAATTTCACAAGAACAGTCTTACTGAATGGCTTCTTGAGGGGAAAGCGGTAACACTGTGAGATTAACTAACAGAACACAAAGCAGTTTCTCAGAAAGCTTCTTCTCGGTTTTTATCTTAGGATATTTCCTTTTTCACCATAGCCATCTATGGGCTTCCACTTATCACTTTGCAAATTCCACAAGATCAGTCTTAGCGAAAGGCTTCTTGAAGGGAAAGCTCTAATTCTGTGAGATGCATTAATAGAACAGAAAGCAGTTTCTCCGAAATCTTCTTTCCAGTTTTTAACGGAAGATATTTCCTTCTTTACCATAGCCCTCTATGGGCTTCCAAATACCACTTTGCAAATTCTACAAGAACAGTCTTAGGGAAAGGCTTCCTGAGGGGAAATCTGCAACTCTGTGAGACGAATTAACAGAACACAGAGCAGTTTCTCAGAAATCTTCTTTGCACTTTTTAACTGAAGATATATCCTTTTTACCATAGCCCTCTAGGGGCTTCCAAATATCACTTTCCAAATTGCACAAGAACAAACTTAGCGAAAGGCTTCTTGAAGGGAAAGCTGTAACTCTGTGAGATGAATTAACAGAACACAAAAGCGTTTCTCAGAAAACTTTCTTCCAGTTTTTAACTGAAGTTATTTCCTTTTTCACCATAGCTTTCTATGGGATTCCAAATATCACTTTACAAATTCAACAAGAACAGTCTTAGGGAAACTCTTCTTGAGGGGAAAGCTGTAACTCTGTTAGATGAATTTACAGAACACAAAGTGGTTTCTCAGAAAGCTTCTTTTCATTTTTTATCTTAGGATATTTCCTTTTTCACCATTGCCCTATAGGGGCTTCAAAATATCACTTTGCAAATACCACAAGAACAGTCTTAGCGAAAGGCTTCTTGAGGGGAAAAATGTAACTCTGTGCGACGAATTAACAGAACACAAAGCAGTTTCTCAGAAAGCATTTTTTCTGTTTTTAACTGAAGATATATCCTTTTTCACCGTAGCCTCTATGGGCTTCCAAATATCAGTTTGAAAATTCCACAAGAACATTCTTAGCGAAAGGCTTCTTCAGGGGAAAGCTGTAACTCTGTGAGATGAATTAACAGAATACAAAGCAGTTTCTCACAAAACTTCGTTCCACTTTTTAACTGAAGATATATCCTTTTTCACCATAGCCCTCTATGGGCTTCCAAATATCACCTTCCAAATTTTGCAAGACCAGTCTCAGTTAATGTCTTCTTGAGGGGAAAGCTGTAACTCTGTGAGATGAATTAACAGAATACAAAGCAGCTTCTGAGAAATCTTCTTTGCGGTTTTAACTAAAGATATTCTCATTTTCACCAGAGCCCTCTATGGGCTTCCAATTATCACTTTACAAATTCCACAAGAACAGTCTTAGGGAAAGGATTCTTCAGGGGAAAGCTGTAACTCTGTGAGATGAATTAACAGAACACAAAGCAGTTTCTCAGAAGGCTTCTTTCCAGTATTGAAATGAAGATATTTCCTTTTTCACCGTAGCACACTATGGGCTTTGAAATATCCCTTTTCATTTCCACAAGAACCGTATTAGTGAACGGCTTCTTGAAGGGAAAGCTGTAACACTGTGAGATGAATTAACAGAACACAAAGCAGTTTCTCAGAGAGCTTCTTTCCAGTTTTTAGCGGAAGATATTTCTTTTTCACCATAGAACTCTCTGGGCTTCCAAATATCAGTTTGCAAATTCCACAAGAACAGTCTTAGCGAAAGGCTTCTTGAGGGGAAAGCTGTAACTCTGTGAGATGAATTAACAGAACACAAAGCAGTTTCTCAGAAAGCTTCTTTCCGGTTTTTAACTAAAGATATTTTCCTTTTCACCGTAGCCCTCTATGGGTTCCAAATATCACTTTGCAAATTCCACAAGAACAGTCTTAGCGAAAGGCTTCTTGAGGGGAAAGCTGTAACTCTGTGAGATGAATTAACAGAAAATGAAGCAGTTTTACATAAAGCTTCTTTTCAGTTTTTAGCTTAGGGTATTTTCTTTTTCACCATAGCCCTCTATGGGCTTCCAAATATTACTTTGCAAATTCCACAAGCACAGTCTCAGCTAAAGGATTCTTGACGGGACAGCTGTAACTCTATGAGATGAATTAACAGAACACAAAACCGTTTCTCAGAAAACTTCTTTTTTCAGTGTTTAGCGGAAGATATTTCCTTTTTTACCATAGCCTTCTAACTGTTTCCAAATATCACTTTGCAAATTACACAAGAACAGTCTTAGCGAAAGGCTTCTTGAGGGGAAAGCTGTAACTCTGAGATGAATTAACAGAACACAAGGCAGTTTCTCATAAGATTCTTTTCAGTGATTAGCTTAGGATATTTCCTTTTTCACCATAGTCCTCTATGAGCTTCCAAATATCACTATGCAAATTCCACGAGAACAGTCTCAGCACAATTCTTCTTGAGGGGGAAGCTGTAACACTGTGAGATGAATTAACAGAACACAAAGCAGTTTCTCACAAAGCTTCTTCCCAGTTTTTACTGAAGTTATTTCCTTTTTCACCATAGTCCTCTATGGGCTTCCAAATATGACTTTGCAAACTCCACAAAAACAGTCTTACAGAAAGGAATCCTGAGGAGAAAGATTTAACTTTGTGAGATGAATTAACAGAACAAAAAGCAGCTCTGAGAAAGCTTCTTTCCAGTTTTTAAATGAAGATATTTACTTTTTCACCATAGTCATCAATGGGCTTCGAAATATCACTTTGTAAATTCCACAAAAATATTCGTAGTGAAAGGCTTCTTGAAGGGTAGCTGTAACTCTGTGAGATGAATTAACAGAACACAAAGCAGTTTCTCAAAATGCATCGTTCCAGTTTTTAACTGAAGATATTTGTTTTTCACCGTAACCCTCTATGGGCTTCCAAATATCACTTTGCAAATTCCACAAAACAATCTTAGCGAAAGGCTTCTTGGGGAGAAATCTGTAACTCTGTGAGATTAATTAACAGAACACAAAGCAATTTCCCAGAAAGCTTCTTTCCAGTTTTAATGAAGATATTTCCTTTTTCACCATGGCCCACTATGGACTTTCAAATATTACTTTGGAAATCCAGCAAGAACAGTCTTAGCGAAAGGCTTCTTGAGGGGAATGCTGTAACTCTGTGAGATGAATTATCATAACTCAGGGCTGTTTCTCAGAAATTTTGTTTGCAGTTTTTAACGGAAGATATTTCATTTTCACCATAACCCTCCAGGGGCTTCCAAATATCACTTTGTAAGTTTCACAAGAACAGACTTAGTGAAACGCTTCTTGAGGAGAAATCTGTAAGTCTGTCAGATGAATTAACACAACATAAAGCAGTTTCTGAGAAAGTTTCTTTCCAGTTTTTAACGGAAGATATTTCCTTTTTCACCATAGACCTCTATGGGCTTCCAAATATCACTTTGCAAATTACACAAGAACAGTCTTAGCGAAAGGCTTCTTAAGGGAAAAGCTGTAACTCTGTGAGAAGAAATAACAGAACACAAAGCAGTTTATCAGAATGATTCTTTTCAGTTTTTATTTTAGGATATTTCCTTTTTCACCATAGCCTTCTATGGGCTTCCAAATATCACTTTGGAAATTCTGCAAGAACAGTCTTACCGAATGGCTTCTTGAGGGGAGAGCTAAAATTCTGTGAGATGAATTAAGAGAATACAAAGCAGTTTCTCAGAAAGCTTCCTTTCAGTCTTTAACTGAAGATATTTCCTTTTTCACCATAGCCCTCTATTGTCTTCCAAATATCACTTTGCAAATTCCCCAAGAAGAGTCTTAGCGAAAGTCTTCTTGAGGGGGAAGCTGTAACTCTTTGAGATGAATTAACAGAACACAATGCAGTTTCACAGAAAGATTCTTTCCAGTATTTAATTAAAGATATTTCCTTTTTCACCATAGCCCTTTATGGGTTCCCAATTATCACTTTGCAAATTCCACAAGAGCAGTCTTCGCGAAAGGCTTCTTGAGGGGGAAGCTGTAACTCTGTGAGATGAATTAACAGAACACAAATTAGTTTCTCAGAAAGCTTCTTTCCAGTTTTTAACGGAAGATATTTCATTTTCACCATAACACTCCACGGGCTTCCAAATTTCACTTTTCAAATTCCACAAGAACAGTCTTAGCGAAAGGCTTCTTGAGGGTAAAACTCTAACTCTGTGACATGAATTAACAGAACACAAAGCAGTTTCTCAGAAATCTTCTTTGCAGTTTTTAATTGAAGATATTTTCTTTTTCACCATAGCCGTCTAAGGGCTTCCAAATATCACTTTGCAAATTCCACAAGAACAATCTTAGCGAAAGCCTTCTTGAGGGGAAAACTGTAACTCTGTGGGATGGATTATCACAAAACAAAGTAGTTTCTCAGAAAGCTTCTTTCCAGTTTTAACAGAAGATATTTCCTTTTTCACCACTGCCCAATATATGCTTCTAAATATCACTTTGGAAATTCCACAAGAACTGTCTTAGCGAAAGACTTCTTGAGGGGAAAGCTGTAACTCTGTGAGATGAATTAACAGAACACAGGACAGTTTCTTTAAAAGCTTCTTTCCAGTTTTTAACTGAAGATATTTCCTTTTTCACCATAGGCTTCTTTGGGCTTCCAAATATCACTTTGCAAATTTCACAAGAACAGTCTTAGTTAACGGCTTTTTGAGGAGAAAGCTGTAAGTCTGTGAGATGAATTAACACAACATGAAGCAGTTTTTCATAAAGCTTCTTTTCAGTTTTTATCTTAAGATAGTTCCTTTTTCACCATTGACCTCAATGGGCTTCCAAATATTACTTTGGAAATTCCACAAGAACAGTCTTAGCGAATGGCTTCTTGAGTGGAGAGCTGCAACTCTGTGAGATGAATTAACAAAACAAAAAACAGTTTCTCAGAAAGCTTCTTTTCAGTCTTTCACTGAAGATATTTCCTTTTTCACCTTAGCCCATATGGGACTCCAAATATGACTTTGCAAATTCCACAAGAAGAGTCTTAACGAAAGGCTTCTTGAGGGTGAATCTGTAACTCTGTGATATGAATTAATAGAACACAAAGCACTTTCTCAGAAAGCTTCTTTCCAGTTTTTAACTAAAGATATTTCCTTTTTCATCATAGCCCACTAAGGGCTCCCAAATATCACTTTGCAAATTCCACAAGACCAGTCTTAGTGAAAGGCTTCTTGAGGGGAAATCTGTAACTCTGTGAGACGAATTAGCAGAACACAAAAAACTTTACCAGAAAGCTTCTTATCAGTTTTTATATTAGGATACTTCCTTTTTCACCATAGCCCTGTTTGGGCTTCCAAATATCCCTTTGAAAATTCCACTAGAACAGTCTTAGCGAAAGACTTCTTGAGGGGAAAGCTGTAACTCTGTGATATGAATTAATAGAACACAAAGCAGTTTCTCAGAAAGCTTCTTTCCAGTTTTTAACTAAAGATATTTCCCTTTTCATCATAGCCCACTAAGGACTCCCAAATATCACTTTGCAAATTCCACAAGACCAGTCTTAGCGAAAGGCTTCTTGAGGGGAAAGCTGTAACTCTGTGAGACGAATTAGCAGAACACAAAAAACATTACCAGAAAGCTTCTTATCAGTTTTTATCTGAGGATACTTCCTTTTTCACCATAGCCCTCTTTGGGCTTTCAAATATCCCTTTGAAAATTCCACTAGAACAGGCTTAGCGAAAGACTTCTTGAGGGGAAAGCTGTAACTCCGTGAGATGAATTAACAGAACACAGAGCAGTTTCTCAGAAAGCTTCCTTTCAGGTTTTAACTGAAGATATTTTCTTTTACACCATAGCCCTCTATGGGCTTCCAAATATCACCTTGCAAATTCCAAAAGAACAGTCTTAGAGAAAGGCTTCTTGAGGGGAAAGCTGTAACTCTGTGAGATGAACTAACAGAACACAAAGCAGTTTTCAGAAAGCTTCTTTCCACTCTTTAACTGAAGATGTTTCCTTTTTCACCGTAGCTCTCTATGGGCTTCCAAATATCACTTTGTAAATTCCACAAGAAGAATCTTGGCCAAAGGCTTCTTGAGGGGGAAGCTGTAACTCTGTGAGATGAATTAACAGAACACAAACCAGTTGCTCAGAAAGCTTCCTTCCAGTTTTTAACGGAAGATATTTCCTTTTTCACCATAGCCCCCTATGGGCTTCCTATAATCTCTTTGCAAATTCTACAAGAATAGTCTCAGCGAAAGGCTTCTTAAGGGGAAAGCTGTAACTCTGTGAGGTGAATTAACAGAACACGAAGCAGTTTTTCAGAAAGCTTCTTTTCAGTTCTTATTTGAAGATATTTCCTTTTTCACATTTGGCCTCTTTGGGCATGCAAATATCACTTTGCAAATTCCACAAGAACCGTCTTAGGGAAAAGCTTCTTGAGGGGGAAGATGTAACTCTGTGAGATAAATTAACAGAACACAAAGCAGTTTCTCAGAAAGCTTCTTTTCAGTTTTTATCTTAGGATATTTCCTATTTCACCATAGCCCTCTATGGGCTTCCAAATAACACCTTGCAAATTCCGCAAGTACAGTCTTAGTTAACGGCTTCTTGAGGGGAAAGCTGTAACTCTGTGAGATGATTTAACATTACACAAAGCAGTTTCTCAGAAAGCTTCTTTCCAGTTTTTAACTGAAGATATTTCCTTTTTCACCATAGCCCTCTATGGTATTCCAAATATCACTTTGCAAATTTCATAAGAACAGTCTTAGTGAACGGCTTCTTCAGGGGAAAGCTGTAACTTTGTGAGATGAATTAACAGAAAACAGAGCAGTTTCTCAGAAAGCTTCTTTCCAGTTTTTAACGGAAGATATTTCATTTTCAACATAGCCCTCTGGAGCTTCCAAATATCACTTTGCAATATCCACAACAACAGTCTTAGCGAAAGGCTTTTTGAGGAGGAAGCTGTAACTCTGTGAGATGAATTAACAGAACACAAGGCTGATTCTCAAAAAGCCTCTTTCCAGATTTTATTGGAAGATATTTCCTTTTTCACCATAGCCCTCCATGGGCTTCCAAATATCACATTGCAAATTCCACAAGAACAGTCTTAGCGAAAGGCTTCTTGAGGGGAAAGCTGCAACTCTGTGAGATGAATTAACGGAACACAAAGCAGTTTCTCAGAAAGCTTCTTTCCAGTTTTTAACTGAAGATATTTCCTTTTTCACCATAACCCTCTATGGGCTTCGAATCATCACTTTGCAAATTTCAAAAGAACAGTCTTAGTTAACGGCTTCCTGAGGGGAAAGCTGTAACTATGTGAGATGAATTAACACAACACAAAGCAGTTTCTCTGAAAGATTCTTTCCAGTTTTTAACGGAAGATATTTCCTTTTTCACCATAGCCCTCTATGGGCTTCCAAATATCACTTTGAACATTCCACAAGAGCAGTCTTAGCGAAAGGCTACCTGAGGGGAAAGCTGTAACTCTGTGAGAAGAATTAACAGAACACCAAGCAGTTTCTCAGAAATGTTCTTTTCAGTTTTTACCTTAGGATATTTCCTTTTTCACCATAGCCCTCTATGGGCTTTCAAATATCACATTGGAAATTCCACAACAACAGTGTTAGCGAATGGCTTCCTGAGTGGAGAGCTGTAAATCTGTGAGATGAATTAACAGAACACAAAGTAGTTTTCAGAAAGCTTCTTTTCAGTCTTTAACAGAAGATATATCTTTTTTCACGGTAGCACTCTATGGGCATACAAATATCACTTTTGAAATTCCACAAGAAGAATCTTATCGAAAGGCTTCTTGAGGGGTAAGCTGTAACTTTGTGAGATGAACTAGCACAACACAAAGCAGTTTCTCAGAAAGCTTCTTTCCACTTTTTAACGGAAGATATTTCCTGTTTCACCATAGCCCTTTATGGGCTTCCAAATATCACTTTTCAAATTCCACAAGAACAGTTTTAGGGAACGCCTTCTTGAGGGGAAAGCTGTAACTCTGTGAGATGAAATAACAGAACACAAAGCAGTTTCTCAGAAAGCTTCTTTTCAGTTTCTATCTTAGGATATTTCCTTTTTCACCGTTGACTTCTATGGGCTTCCAAATATCACTTTGCAAATTCCACAAGAACAGTCTTAGCGAAAGGCTTCTTGAGGGGAAAGCTGCAACTCTGTGAGATGACTTAACCGAACACAAAGCAGTTTCTCAGAAAGCTTCTTTCCAGTTTTAAACTGAAGATATTTCCTTTTTCACCATAACCCTCTATGGGCTTCGAATTATCACTTTGCAAATTTCAAAAGAACAGTCTTAGTTAACGGCTTCCTGAGGGGAAAGCTGTAACTCTGTGAGATGAATTAACACAACACAAAGCAGTTTCTCTGAAAGATTCTTTCCAGTTTTTAACGGAAGATATTTCCTTTTTCATCATAGCCATCTATGGGCTTCCAAATATCACTTTGAACATTCCACAAGAGCAGTCTTAGCGAAAGGCTACCTGAGGGGAAAGCTGTAACTCTGTGAGAAGAATTAACAGAACACCAAGCAGTTTCTCAGAAATATTCTTTTCAGTTTTTACCTTAGGATATTTCCTTTTTCACCATAGCCCTCTATGTGCTTTCAAATATCACATTGGAAATTCCACAACAACAGAGTTAGTGAATGGCTTCCTGAGTGGAGAGCTGTAAATCTGTGAGATGAATTAACAGAACACAAAGAAGTTTTCAGAAAGCTTCTTTTCAGTCTTTAACTGAAGATATATCTTTTTTCACGGTAGCACTCTATGGGCATACAAATATCACTTTTGAAATTCCACAAGAAGAATCTTATCGAAAGGCTTCTTGAGGGGTAACCTGTAACTTTGTGAGATGAACTAGCACAACACAAAGCAGTTTCTCAGAAAGTTTCTTTCCACTTTTTAACGGAAGATATTTCCTGTTTCACCATAGCCCTTTATGGGCTTCCAAATATCACTTTGCAAATTCCACAAGAACAGTTTTAGGGAACGCCTTCTTGAGGGGAAAGCTGTAACTCTGTGAGATGAAATAACAGAACACAAAGCAGTTTCTCAGAAAGCTTCTTTTCAGTTTCTATCTTAGGATATTTCGTTTTTCACCATTGACTTCTATGGGCTTCCAAATATCACTTTGCAAATTCCACAAGAACAGTCTTAGCGAAAGGCTTCTTGAGGGGAAAGTTGAAACTCTGTGAGATGAATTAAAAGAACACAAAGCAGTTTCTCAAAAACCTTCTTTAAATTTTTTATCTTAGGATATTTCCTTTTTCACTGTAGCCCTCTATGGGCTTCCAAATATCACTTTGCAAATTCCACAAGAACAGTCTTAGCGAAACGTTTCTTGTGGGGAAAGCTGTAACTCTGTGAGATGAATTAACGGAACACAAAGCAGTTTCTCAGAAAGCTTCATTTCAGGTTTTATCTTAAGATATTTCCTATTTCAACATAGCCCTCTATGGGCTTCCAAATAACACCATACAAATTCAGCAAGAACAGTCTTAGTTAACGGCTTCCTGAGGGGAAAGCTGTAAGTCTGTGAGATGAATTAACAGTACACAAAGCAGTTTCTCAGAAAGCTTCTTTCCAGTTTTTAACGGAAGATATTTCATTTTCACCATTGCCCTTTGTGAGCTTCCAAATATCATTTTGCAAATTCCACAACAAGAGTCTTAGCGAAAAACTTCTTGAGGGGAAAGCTGTAACTATGTGAGATGAATTAACAGAACACAAGGCAGTTTCTCAGAAAACTTCTTTCTAGTTTTTATTGGAAGATATTTCCTTTTTCACCATAGCCCTCCATGGGTTTCCAAATATCACTTTGCAAAATCCACAAGAACAATCTTAGCGAAAGGCTTCTTGGGGGGAAGGCTGTAACTCTGTGAGATGAATAAACAGAACAAAAAACAGTTTCTCAGAAAGCTTCTTTCCAGTTTTTATCTTAGGATATTTCCTTTCTCACCATAGCCCTCTATGGACTTCCAAATATCACTTTGAAAATTCCACAATATCTGTCTTAGCGAAATGCTTCTTGAGGGGAAAGCTGTAACTCTGTGCGATGAATTTACAGAACAGAAAGCAGTTTCTCAGAATTCTTCTTTTCTGTTTTTATCTAAGGATATTTCCTTTTTAGTCATAGCCCTCTATGGGCTTCGAAATATCACTTTTCAAATTTCACAAGAAGAGTCTTAGCGAAAGGCTTCTTGTGGGGAATGCTGTAACTCTGTGAGATGAATTAACAGAGCACAAAGCAGTTTCTCAGAAAACTTCTTTCCTGTCTTTAACTGAAGATATTTCCTTTTTCAACATAGCCCTCTATGGGCTTCCAAATATCACTTTGCATTTCCACAAGAAGAATCTTGGCCAAAGGCTTCTTGACGGGGAAGCTGTAACTCTGTGAGATGAATTAACAGAACAAAAAGCAGTTTCTCAGACAGCTTCTTTAAAGTTTTTAACTAAAGATATTTCCTTTTCCACCATAGCCCTCTATGGGCTTCCATATATAACCTTGGAAACTCCAAAAAAACAGTCTTAGCGAATGGCTTCTTGAGGTGAGAGCTGTAATACTGTGAAATGAATTAAGAGAACACAAAGCAGTTTTCAGAAAGCTTTTTTTCAGACTTTAACTGAAGATTATTCCTTTTTCACCATAGCCATCTATAAGCTTCCAAATATCACTTTGCAAATTCCATAAGAATAATCTTAGTGAAAGGCTTCTTGAGGGGGAAGCTGTAACTCCGTGAGATGAATTATCAGACCACAAAACAGTTTCTCAGACAGCTTCTTTCCAGTTTTTAACTAAAGATATTTCCTTTTTCACCATAGCCCTCTATGGGCTTCCAATTATCACTTTGCAGATTACACAAGAACAGTCTTAGTGAAAGGATCCTTGAGGTTAAAGCGGTAACTCTGTGAGATGAATTAACAGAACACAAAGAAGTTTCTCAGAAAGCTTCTTTTCAGTTTTTATCTTAGGATATTTCCTTTTCACAATATCCCTCCATGGGCTCCCAAATATCACTTTGCAAAATCCACAAGAACAGTCTTAGCTAAAGGCTTCATGGGGGGAACGCTGTAACTCTGTGAGATGAATCAACAGAACACAAAACTGTTTCTCAGAAAACTTCTTTCCAGTTTTTATCTTAGGATATTTCCTTTTTCACCATAGCCCTCTATGGGCTTCCAAATATCACTTTCCAAATTCAACAAGATCTGTCTTAGCGAAAGGTTTCCTGAGGGGAAAGCTGTAATTCTGTGAGATGAATTTACAGAACACAAAGCAGTCTCTCAGAAAGCGTCTTTTCTTTTTTTATCTCAGGATATTTTCTTTTCCCCTTAGCCCTATATGGGCTTCGAAATATCACTTTTCAAATTCCACAAGAACAGTCTTAGTGAAAGGCTTCTTGAGGGGAATGCTGTAACTCTGTGAAATGAATTAACAGAACACAAAGCAGTTTCTCAGAAAACTTCTTTCCAGTCTTTAACTGAAGATATTTCCTTTTTCACCATACCCCTCTAAGGACTTCCAAATATTACATTGCAAATCCACAAGAAGTATCTTAGCGAAAGGCTTCTGGAGGTGGAAGCTGTAACTCTGTGAGATGATTTAACAGAACACAAAGCAGTTTCTCAGAAAGCTTCTTTCCAGTTTTTAACTAAAGGTATTTCCTTTTTCACCATAGCCCTCTATGGGCTTCCAAATATCACTTTGCAAATTCCACAAGAACAGTGATAGTGAAAGTCTTCTTGAGGGGAAAGTTGAAACTCTGTGAGATGAATTTACAGAACAGAAAGCATTTTCTCAGAAAGTTTGTTTTCTGTTTTTATCCTAGGATATTTCCTTTTTCACCATGGCCCTCTATGGGCTTCCAAATATCACTTTGCAAATTCCAAAGAACAGTCTTAGCGAAACGATTCTTGAGGGGCATGCGGTAACTCTGTGAGACGAATTAACAAAACACAAAGTAGTTTCTCAGAAAATTTCTTTCCACTTTTTAACGGAAGATATTTCATTTTCAACATAGCCCTCTGGAGCTTCCAAATATCACTTTGCAAATTCCACAAGAACAGTCTTAGCGAAAGGCTTATTTAGGGGAAAGCTGTAACTCTGTGAGATGAATTAACAGAACACAAAGCAGTTTCTCAGAAAGCTTTTTTCCAGTTTTTAACTGAAGATATTTCCTTTTTCAACTTAGCCGTCTATGGGCTTCCAAATATCACTTTGCAAATTTCACAAGAGCAGTCTTAGTTAATGACTTCTTGAGGGGAAAGTTGTAACTCTGTGAGATGAATTAACAGAACACAAAACAGTTTCTCAGAAACCTTTCCAGCTTTTATTTGAAGATATTTCCTTTTTCGCCATAGCCCTCTATGGGTTTCCAAATATCACTTTGCAAATTCCACAAGAACAGTCTTAGCCGAAGACTTCTTAAGGGGAAAGCTGTAACTCTGTGAGATGAATTAAAAGAACACAAAGCAGTTTCTCAGAAAGTTTCTTTTCAGTTTTTATCTTATGATATTTCCTTTATCAAGATATCCCTCTATGGGCTTCCAAATACCACTTTGCAAATTCCACAAGAACAGTCTTAGCGAAGGGCTACTGAGGTGAAGGTTGTACCTCTGTGAGATGCATTAACAGAACAGAAAGCAGTTACTCAGAAATCTTGCTTCCAGTTTTTAACTGAAGGTGTTTCCTTTTTCACCATTGCCCTCTAAGGGTTTCCAAATATCACTTTGTAATTTCCACAAGAACAGCCTTAGCAAAAGGCTTCTTTAGGGGAAAGCTGTAACTCTGTGAGATGAATTAAGAGAACACAAAGCAGATTCTCAGAAAGCTTCTTTTCAGTTTTTAACTAAGGATATTTCATTTTTCACCATAGCCCTCAAAGGGCTTCCAAATATCACTTTGCAAATTCCACAAGAACAGTCTTAGCGAATGGCTTCTTGAGGGGAAAGCTGTAACTCTGTGAAACGAATTACCAGAACACAAAGCAGTTTCTCAGAAAGCTTCTTTTCAGTTTTTATCTTAGGATATTTCATTTTTCACCATAGTCCTCTATGTTCTTCCAAATATCAATTTGAAAATTCCACAAAAACAGTCTTAGTGAAAGGCTTCCTGAGGAGAAAACTGTAACTCTGTGAGATTAATTAACAGAACACAAAGCAGTTTCTCAGAAAGCTTCTTTCCAGTTTTTAATTGAAGACATTTCCTTTTTCAACATAGCCCTCTATGGGCTTCCAAATATCACTTTGCAAATTTCAGAAGAACACTCTTAGCGAAAGGCATCTTGAGTGGAAAGCTGCATCTGTGTGAGATGAATTAACAGAACACAATCCAGTTCCTCAGAAAGCTTCTTTTCAGTTTTTATCTTAGGACTTTACTTTTCACCACAGACCTCTCTGGGCCGCCAAATACCACTTTGCAAATTTCACAAGAACAGCCTTAGCGAAAGGCTTCTTGAGGGGAAAGCTGTAAGGTCTGTGAGATGAATTAACGGAACACAAAGTAGTTTCTCAGAAATCTTGTATGCAGTTTTTAACTGAAGATATTTCCTTTTTCACCATAGCCCTCTATGGACTTCCAAACATCACTTTCAAAATTCCACAAGAACAGTCTACGCGAAAGGCTTCCTGAGGGGAAAGCTGTAACTCTGTGAGATGAATTAACAGGACACAAAGCAGTTTCTCAGAAAGCTTCTTTCCAGTTTTTAACTGAAGGTATTTATTTTTTCACCCTAGCCCACTATGGGCTTCCAAATATCACTTTGCAAATTCCACAAGAAGTATCTTAGAGAAAAACTTCTTGAGTTGGAAGGTGTAATTCCGTGAGATGAATTAACAGAACACAAAGCAGTTTCTCAGAAAGCTTCTTTCCAGTTTTTAACTGAAGATATTTCCTTTTTCACCGTAGCCCCCTGTGGACTTCCAAATATCACTTTCGAAATTCCACAAGAACAGCCTTAGTGAAGGCTTCTTGAAGGGAAAGCTGTAATTCTTTGAGATGAATTAACAGAACACAAAGCAGTTTCTCAGAAAGCTTCTTTCCAGTTTTTAACGGAAGATATTTCCTTTTTCACCGTGGCCCCCTGTGGACTTCCAAATATCAGTTTCTAATTTCTACAAGAACAGTCTTAGCATAAGGCTTATTGAGGGGAAAGCTGCAACTCTTTGAGATGAATTAAAAAAAAAAACAAAGCAATTTCTCAGAAACCTTCTTTTCAGTTTTTAACGGGAGATATTTCCTTTTTCACCATAGCCCTCTATGGGCTTCCAAATATCACTTTGCAAATTCTACAAGAACAGTCTTAACGAAAGGCTTCTTGAAGGGAACGCTGTAACTCTGTGAGATGAATTAACAGAACACAAAGTAGTTTCTCAGAAAGCTACTTTCAAGTTTGTAATTAAAGATATTTCCTTTTTAACCGTAGCCCTCTATGGGCTTCCAAATATTACGTTCCAAATGCACAAGAAGAGCCTTAGCGAAAGGCTTCTTGAAGGGAAAGCTGTAACTCGGTGAGATGAATTAACAAAACACAAAGGAGTTTCTCAGAAAGCTTCTTTCCAGTTTTTAAGGGAAGATATTTCCTTTTTCACCATAGCCCTCTATGGGCTTCCAAATATCACTTTGCAAATTCCACAAGAACAGTTTTAGCGAAAGGCTTCTTGAGGGGAAAGCTGTAACTCTGTGAGATGAATTAACAGAACACAAAGGTGTTTCTCAGAAAGCTTCTTTCCAGTTTTTAATGGAAGATATTTCCTTTTCACCATATCCCTCTATGGGCTTCCAAATATCACTTTGGAAATTCCACAAGAACAGTTTTAGCGAAAGGCTTCTTGAGGGGAAAGCTGAAAGTCTGTGAGATGAATTTACAGAACACAAAGGTGTTTCTCAGAAAGCTTCTTTCCAGTTTTTAATGGAAGATATTTCCTTTTCACCATATCCCTCTATGGGCTTCCAAATATCACTTTGGAAATTCCACAAGAACAGTCTTAGCGAAAGGCTTCTTGAGGGGAAAGCAGTAACTCTGAGATGAAATAAGAAAGCACAAAACAGTTTCTCCGATAGCTTCATTCCAGTTTTTCACGGAACATACTTCCTTTTTCAGCAAAGCGCTCTATGGGCTTACAAATATCACTTTCCGGATTCCACAAGACAGCCTTAGCGACAGGCTTCTTGAAGGGAAAGCTGTAATTCCGTGAGTCGAATTAAGGGAAGACAAAGCAGTTTCTCAGACAGCTTCTTTCCAGTTTTTCACTGAAGATATTTCCTTTTTCACCCTAGACCACTTTGGGCTTCGAAATATCACTTTGCAAATTCCAGATAAACAGTCTTAGCGAAAGTCTTCTTGAAGTTAAAGCAGTAACTCGGTGAGATGAATTAACAGAACACAAAGCAGTTTCTCACAAAGCTTCTTTGGAATTTTTAACGGAAGATATTTCCTTTTTCACCGTAGCCCTCTAAGGGCTTCCAAATATCACTTTGCAAGTTCCACAAGAACAGCCTTAGCGAAAGGCTTCTGGAGGGGAAAGCTCTAACTCTGTGAGATGAATTAACAGAACTCAAGGCAGTTTCTCAGAAAGATTCTTTGCAGTTTTTAACCTAAAATATTTCCTTTTTCACCTTAGCCCTCTATGGACTTCCAAATATCACTTTCCAAATTCCACAAGAACAGACTTAGCCAAAGGCTTCTTGAGGGGAAAGCAATAACTCTGAGATGAATGTACAGAACACAAAACACTTTCTCAGAAAGCTTCTTTACACTTTTTAACGGAAGATATTTCCTTTTTCTGCATAGCTCTCTATGGGCTTACAAATATCACTTTGAAAATTCCACAAGAACAGTTCTAGAGAAAAGCTTCTTGACGGGAAAGCAGTAACTCTCTGAGATGAATTAACAGAAGACAAAGCAGTTTCTGAGAAAACCTCTTTCCAGTTTTTAACTGAAAGTATTTCCTTTTTCACCGTAGCCCTCTATGGGCTTCGAAATATCACTTTCCAAATTCCACAAGAACAGCCTTACCGAAAGGCTTCTTGAAGGGAAAGCTGTAACTCTGTGAGGTGAATTAACAGAACACAAAGCAGTTTCTCAGAAAGATTCCTTCCAGTTTTTAACTATAGATATGTCCTTTTTCACCATCGTTCTCTATGGGTTTCCACATGTTACTTCGAAAGTTCCACCAGAACAGCCTTAGCGAAAGGCTTCTTGAGGGTAAATCTGTAACTATGTGAGGTGAACTAACAGAACACAAAGCAGTTTCTCACAAAGCTTCTTTCCAGTTTTTATCTTAGGATATTTCCTTTTTCACCATAGCCCACTATGTGCTTCCAAATATCACTTTGCAAATTCCACAAGAACAGTCTTAGCGAAAGGCTACCTGAGGGGAAAGCAATAACTCTGAGATGAATTAACAGAACACAAAACAGTTTCTCAGAAAGTATCTTTCCAGTTTTTAACGCAAGATATTACCTTTTTCAGCATAGCCCTCTATGGGTTTCCAAATATCACTTAGCAAATTCCACAAGAACAGGCTTAGCAAAAGGGTTCTTGAGGGGAAAGCTGTACGTCTGTGAAATGAATTAACAGAACACATAGAAGTTTCTCAGAAAGATTCTTTTCAGTTTATATCTCAGGATATTTCCTTTTTACCATAGACATCCATGGGCTTTCAAATATCACTTTGCAAATTCAACAAGCCAGTCTTAGCGAAAGGCTTCTTGAGGGGAAAGCTGTAACTCTGTGAGATGAATTAACAGAACACAAAGCAGATTCTCAGAAACCTTCTTTCCAGTTTTTAACGGAAGATATTTCCTTTTTCACCAAAGCCCTCTATGGGCTTCCAAATATCACTTTGCAAATTCCACAAGAACAGTCTTTGCGAAAGGCTTCTTGAGGGGAAACCTGTAACTCTGTGACATGAATTAACAGAACACAAACAGTTTCTCAGAAGGTTTCTTTTCTATTTTTATCTTAGGATATTTCCTTTGCCACACTAGACATCTATAGGCTTACAAATATTACTTTGAAAATTCCACAAGAACAGTCTTAGCGAAAGTCCTCTGGAGGGGAAGGCTGTAATTCTGGGAGATGAATTAACAGAACACAAAGCAGTTCTTCAGAAAGCTTCTTTTCAGTTTTTAACTGAAGATATTTCGTTTTTCACCGTAGCCTTCTATGGGCTCCAAAATATCAATTTTCAGTTTCCACAACAACAGCCTTAGCTAAAGTTCTCTTGAGGGGAAAGCTGTAACTCTCTGACATGAATTAACAGAACACAAGGCAGTTTCTCAGAAAGCTTCTTTTCAGTTTTTATCTTAGGCTATTTCCTTTTTCACCATAGCTTTCTATGGGCTTCCAAAGATCACGCTGCAGATTCCACAAGAACAGTCTTAGCGAAAGGCTTCTTTAGGGGAAAGCTGTAACTTTTTGAGATGAATTAACAAAACACAAAGCAGTTTCTCAGAAAGCTTCTTTCCAGTTTTTAACTGAAGATATTACCTTTTTCACCATATCCCTCTATGGGCTTCCAAATATCACTTTACAAATTCCACAAGAATAGTCTTAGCGAAAGGCTTCTTGAGGGGTAAGCTGTAACTCTGTGAGATGAATTAACAGAACACAAAGCAGTTCCTCAGAAAGCTTCTTTCCAGTTTTTAACTGAAGATATTTCTTTTTCACCATAGACCTTTATGGGCTTCCAAATATTACTTTCCAAATCCCACAGAACTGTCGTAGCGAACGGCCTCTTGAGGGGAAAGGTGTAACTCGGTGAGATATATTTACAGTACACACGGCAGTTTCTCACAATGTTTCTTTCCAGTTTTTAACGGAAGATATTTCCTTTTTCACCATTGCCCTCTATGGGCTTCCAAATATCACTTTGCAAATTTCACAAGAATAGTCTCAGTGAACGAATTCTTGAGGAGAAAGCTGTAACTCTGTCAGATGAACTAACAGAACACAAAACAGTTTCTCAGAAAGCTGCTTTTCGCTTTTTATCTTAGGATATTTCCATTTTCATCATAGCCCTCTATGGACTTCCAAATATCACTTTGCAAATTCCACAAGAACAGTCTTTGCCGAAGGGATCTTGAGGAAAAGCTGTAACTCTGTGTGATGAATTAACAGAACACAAAGCAGTTTCTCAGAAAGCTTCTTTTAAGTTTTTAACTGAAGTTATTTCCTTTTTCACCATTGCTCTCTATGGGCTTCCAAATATCACTTTGCAAATTACACAACAACAGCCTTAGCGAAAGGCTTCTTGAGGGTAAAGCTGTAACTCTGTGAGTTGAATTTTCAAAATACAAAGCAGTTTCTCAGAAAGCTTCTTTTTAGTTTTTATCTTAGGGTATTTCCTTTTTCACCACAGCCCTGCATCGGCTTCCAAATATCCCTTTGCAAATTCCTCAAGAACAGTCTTAGCGAAAGACTTCTTGAGGGGAAAGCTGTAAGTCTGTGAGATGAGCCAACAGAACACAAAGCAGTTTCGCAGAAAGCTTGATTCCGGTTTTCATCTTAGTATATTTCCATTTTCACCATAACCCTCTAAGGGCTTCCAAATATCACTTTGCAAATTCCAACAGAACAGTCTTAGCGAAAGGCTTCTTAAGGGGAAAAATGTAACTCTTTGAGATGAATTAACAGAACACAAAGCAGTTTCTCAGAAAGCTTCTTCCCAGTTTTTAACGGAAGATATTTCCTTTTTCACCAAAGCCTTCTATGGACTTCCAAATATCACTTTTCAAATTCCACAAGAACAGTCTTAGCGAAAGGCTTCTTGAGGGGAAATCTGTAACTCTGTGAGATGAGTTAACAAAACACAAAGAAGTTTCTCAGAAAGCTTCTTTCCAGTTTTTAACGGAAGATATTTCGTTTTTCACCATGAACACCTATGGGCTTACAAATATCAATTTGTAAATTGCACAAGAACAGTCTTAGCGACAGGCTTCTTGAGGGAAAAGCTGTAACTCTGTGAGATGAATTAACAGAACACAAAACAGTTTCACAGAAAGCTTCTTTCCAGTTTTTAACTGGAGATATTTCCTTTCTCACCGTAGCGCTCTATGCACTTCCAAATATCACTTTGCAAATCCCACAAGAACTGTCTTAGCGAAATATTTCCTTTGGGAAAAGTTGAAATTCTGTCCGATGTATTAACAGAACACACGGCAGTTTCTCAGAAAGCTTCTTTCCAGTTTTAAACGGAAGTTATTTCCATTTTCACCATAGCCCTCTATGGGCTTCCAAATATCACTTTGCAAATTTCATAAGAACAGTCTTAGTGAACGACTTCCTGAGGTGTTAGCTGTAACTCTGTGAGATGAACTAACAGAACACAGAGCAGTTTCTCAGAAAGCTTCTTTTCTGTTTTTATCATAGGATATTTCCATTTTCACCACAGCCCTCTAAGGGCTTCCAAATATCACTTTGCAAATTCCACAAGAACAGACTTAGCGAAAGGCTTCTTGAGGGGAAAGCTGTAATAATTTGAGATGAATTAACAGAACACAAAGCAGTTTCTCAGGAAGCTTCCTTTCAGATTTTAACTGAAGATATTTCCTTTTTCACCATAGCCCTCTAGGGGTTCCAAATATCACTTTGCAAATTTCACAACAACAGCTTTAGTGAAAGGCTTATTGAGGGGAAAGCTGTAACTCTGTGAGTTGAATTAACAGATCACAGGTCAGTTTCTCAGAAAGCTTCTTTTCAGTTTTCATCTTAGGCTATTTTCTTTTTCACCATAGCCCTCAAGGGGCTTCCAAATATCACTTTGGAAATTCCACAAGAACAGTCTTAGTGAACGCCTTCTTCAGGGGAAAGCTGTAACTCTGTGAGATGAATTAACAGAACACAAATCAGTTTCTCATAAAGCTTCTATTCTGATATAATGGAAGATATTCCTTTTTCACCGTACCCCTCTATGGGCTTCAAATTTCACTTTGCAAAATCCACAAGAACATTCTTAGCGAAAGGCTTTTTAAGGGTAAAGCTGTAACTCTGTAAGATGTATTAACAGAACACTAAGCAGTTTCTGAGAAAGCTTCTTTTCAGTTTTTATCTTAGGATATTTCCTTTCTCACCGTAGCCCTCTATGGGCTTCCAAATATCACTTTGCAAATTTCACAAGAACAGTCTTAGCGAACTGCTTCTTGAGGGGAAAGCTGTAACTCTGTGAGATGAATTAACAGAACACAAAGCAGTTTCTCATAAAGCTTCTTTCCAGTTTTTAACTGTAGATATTTTCTTTTTAACCATAGCCCTCTATGGGCTTCCAAATATCCCTTTACATATTCCACAGGAAAAGTCTTAGCGAAAGGCTTCTTGAGGGGAAAGCTGTAACTCTGTGAGATGAATTAACGGAACACAAAGCAGTTTCTCAGAAAGCTTATTATCAGTTTTTAACTGAAGATATTTAATTTTTCACCAAAGCCCCCTGTGGGCTTCCAAATATCACTTTCCAAATCCCACAAGAACAGTCGTAGCCAAAGACTTCTTTTGGGGAAAGCTGTAACTTGGTGAGATGTATTAGCAGAACACACGGCAGTTTCTCAGAAAGCTTCTCTCCAGATTTTAACGGAAGATATTTCCTTTTACAGCATAGCCCTCTATCGGCTTCCAAATATCACTTTTCAAATTTCACACAAACAGTCTTAGTGAACGACTTCTTGAAGGGAAAGCTGTAACTCTGTGAGGTGAACTAACAGAACACAAAGAAGTTTTCAGAAAGTTTTTTTTCGATTTTCATCTTAGGATATTTCTATTTTCACCATAGCCTTCTATGGTCTTCCAAATATCACTTTGCATATTCCACAAGAACAGTCTTAGGGAAAGGCTTCTTCAGGGGAAAGCTGTAACCCTTTGAGATGAATTAACAGAACACAAAGTAGTTTCTCAGAAAGCTTCTTTCCAGTTTTTAACTGAAGATATTTCCTTTTTCACCACAGCCCTGCATGGGCTCCCAATATCACTTTGCAAATTCCACAAAAACAGCCTTAGCGTAAGGCTTCTTGAGGGGAAAGCTGTAATTCTGTGAGTTGAATTAACAGAACACAAAGTAGTTTCTCAGACATCTTCTCTTCAGATTTTACCTTAAGCTATTTCATTTTTCACCACAGCCCTATCTCGGCTTCCAACTATCACTTTGCAAATTCCACAAGAACAGTCTTAGTGAAAGGCTTCTTGAGAAGAAAGCTGTAACTCTGTGAGATGAATTAACAGAACACAAAGCAGTTTCTCAGAAAGGTTCTTTACAGTTTTTATTTTAGGTAATTTCCTTTTTCACCATAGCCCTCTATGGGCTTCCAAATATCAGTTACCAAATTACAAAAGAACAGCCTTAGCGAAAGGCTTCTTGAAGGGAAACCTATAACTCTGTGAGATGAGTTAACAGAATACAAAGCAGTTTCTCAGAAAGCTTCTTTTCCAGTTTTTCCGGAAGATATTTCCTTTTTCACCAGAGCCCTCTATGGGCTTCCAAATATCACTTTGCAAATTCCACAAGAAGTGCCTTAGATAAAGGCTTCTTGAAGGGAAAGATGTAACACTGTGAGATGAATAAACAGAACACAAAGCAGTTTCTCCGAATGTTTCTTTTCAGTTTTAAACTTAGGATATTTCCTTTTTCAACATAGCCCTCTATGGACTTCTAAATATCACTTTGCAAATTCCACAAAAACAGTCTTAGCGAAATTCTTCTTGAGGGGAAATCTGTAACTCAGTGAGATGAATTAACAGAACACGAAGCAGTTTCTCAGAAAGCTTCTTTCCAGTTTTTAACGGAAGATATTTCCTTTTTCACCGTAGCCCTCTATGGGCATCCAAATATCACTTTACAAATTCCACAAGAACAGCCTTAGCGAAAGGCTTTTTGAAGGGAAAGTTGTAACTCTGTGAGATGAATTAACAGAACACAAAGCAGTTTCTCAGAAAGCTTCTTTCCAGTGTTTTATGGAAGATATTTTCTTTTTCACCACAGCCCTCAATTTGCTTCCAAATATCACTTTGCCAATTCCAAAAGAACAGCCTTAGCGAAAGGCTTCTTGAAGGGAAAGCTGTAAGTCTGTGAGATGAATTAACAGAACGAAAAGCGGTTTCTCAGAAAGCTTCTTTCCAATTTTTAACGGAAGATATTTCCTTTTTCACCATAGCCGTCTAGGGTCTTCAAAATATTTCTTTGAAAATCCCACAAGAACAGTCTTTGCGGAAGGCTTCTTGAAGGGAAAGTTGTAACTCTGTGAGATGAATTAACAGAACACAAAGCATTTTGTCAGAAAGCTTCTTTCCATTTTTTAACTGAAGATATTTATTTTTCACCATAGTCACTCTATGGGCTTCTAAATATCACTTTGCCAATTCCACAGGAACAGCCTTAGAGAAAGGCTTCCTGAGGGGAAACGTGTAACTCTGTGAGATGATTTAATAGAACACAAAGCAGTCTCTCAGAAAGCTTCTTTCCAGTTTTTAACGGAAGCTATTTCCTTTTTCACCATAGCCCTATATGGGCTTCCAAATATCACTTTCCAAATTCCACAAGAACAGTCTTAGCGAAAGGCTTCTTGAGGAGGAAGCTGTAATTCTGTGAGATGATTTAATAGAACACAAAGCAGGTTCTCAGAAAGCTTCTTTCCACTTTTTAAAGGAAGATATTTCCTTTTTCACCATACCCCTCTATTTGCTTCCAAATATCACTTTGCAAATTCCACAAGAACAGTCTTACCGAAAGGCTTCTTGAGGGGAAAGCTGTAGCTCTGTGAGATTAATTAACAGAACACAAAGCAGTTTCTCAGAAAGCTTCTTTCCAGTTTTTAACGGACGATATTTCCTTTTTCACAATAGCCATCTATGGGCTTCCAAATATCACTTTGCAAATTCTAGAAGAACAGTCTTAGGGAAAGGTTTCTGTAGGGGAAAGCTGTAACTCTGTGAGATGAATTTACAGAACACAAAGCAATTTCTAAGAAAACTTCTTTCCAGTTTTTAACGGAAGATATTTCCTTTTTCACCATAGCTCTCTATGGGATTCCAAATATCACTTTGCAGATTCCCATAGAACAGTCTGAGCCAACAGCTTCTTGAGGGAAAAGCTGTAACTTGGAGAGATGTATTAACAGAACACAAAGCAGTTTCTCTGAAAGCTTCTTTCCAGTTTTTTACGGAGGATATTTCCTTTTTCACCATAGACCTGTATGGTCTTCCATATATCACTTTGCAAAATCCACAAGAACAGTCTTAGCAAAAGGCTTCTTCCTGGGAAAACAGTAACTCTATGAGATGAATTAACAGTAAACAGAGCAGTTTCTCAGAAAGCTTCTTTCCAGTTTTAAGCGGAAGATATTTCCTTTTTCGCCATAGCCCTCTATGGGCTTCCAAATATCACTTTGAAAATTCCAGAAGAACAGTCTTATCGAAAGGCTTCTTGAGAGGAAAGCAGTAACTCAGTGAGATGAATTAACAGAAAACAAAGCAGTTTCTCAGAAAGCATCTTTCCAGTTTTTAACGGAAGATATTTCCTTTTTCACCAAAGCCCTCTATGGGCTTCCAAATATCAGTTTGCAAATTCCACCAGAACAGTCTTAGCGAAAGGCTTCTTGAGGGGAAAGCAGTAACTCTGTGACATGAATTAGCAGAACACAAAATAGTTTCTCAGAAACTTTCTTTCCAGTATTTAACGGAAGATATTTACTTTTACACCGTAGCCCTCTATGGGCTTCCAAATATCACTTTGCCAATTCCACAAGAACAGTCTTTGCGAAAGGCTTCTTGAGGGGAAATCTGCAACTCTGCGAGATGAATTACCAGAACACAAAGCAGTTTCTCAGAAAGCTTCTTTCCGGTTTTGAACGGAAAATATTTCCTTTTTCGCCATAGTCCTCTATGGACTTCCAAATATCTCTTTGCAAATTCCACAAGAACAGTCTTAGCTAAAGGCTTCTTGAGGGGAAAGCTGTAACTCTGTGAGATGAATTAACAGAACACAAAGCAGTTTCTCAGACAGCTTCTTTCCGCTTTTTAACTGAAAATATTCCTTTTTTACCATAGACCTCTATCGGCTTCCAAATATCACTTTTCCAATTCCACAAGAACAGTCTTAGCAAAACTCTTCTTGAGGGGAAAGCTGTAACTCTGTGAGATGAATTAAAACAACACAAAGCAGTTTCTCAGACAGCTTCTTTCCAGTTTTTAACTGAAGATATTTCCTTTTTCACCAAAGCCCTCTATGGGCTTCCAAATATCACTTTGCAAATTCCACAAGAACAGCCTTAGCGAAAGGCTTCTTGAAGGGAAAGCTGTAACTCAGAAAACTTCTTTCTCGTTTTTAACGGAAGATATTTCCTTTTTCACCATAGCCCTCTATGGGCTTCCGAAAATCACTTTGCAAATTCCTCAAGAACAGCCTTAGCGAAAGGCTTCTTAAGGGGAAAGCTGTAACTCTGTGAGACGAAATAACAGAACACAAAGCAGTTTCTCAGACAGCTTCTTTCCTGTTTTTAACTGAAGATATTTTCTTTTTCACCGTAGCCCTCTATGGGCTACCAAATATCACTTTGCAAATTCCACAAGAACAGCCTTAGCGAAAGGCTTCTTGAAGGGACAGCTGTAACTCTGCGAGATGAATTAACAGAACACAAAGCAATTTCTCAGAATGCTTCTTTCCATTTTTTAACGGAATATTTTTCCTTTTTCACTACAGCCCTCTATGGGGTCCCAAATATCACTTTGCAAATTCCACAAGAGCAGTCTTAGGGAAAGTCTTCTTGAGGGGAAAGCTGTAACACTGTGACATGAATTAACAGAAAACAAAGCAGTTTCTCAGAAAGCTTCTTTGCAGTTTTTAACGGAAGATATTTCCTTTTTCACCATCGCCCTCTAAGGGCTTACAAATATCACTTTGGAAATTCCACAAAAACAGTCTTAGCGAAAGGCTTCTTGATGGGAAAGCTGTAATTCTATGAGATGAATTAACAGAAAACAAAGCAGTTTCTCAGAAAACTTCTTTCCAGTTTTTAACTGAAGATAATTCCTTTTTCACCATAGTACTTTAAGGGCTTCCGAATATCACTTTGCAAATTCCGTAAGAACAGCCTTAGCGAAAAGCTTCTTGAGGGGAAAGCTGTAACTCTGTGAGATGAATTAACAGAACACAAAGCAGTTTCTCACACAGCTTCTCTCCTGTTTTTAACGGAAGATATTTTCTTTTTCACCATAGCCCTCTATGGGCTTCCAAGTATCATTTTCCAAATTCCACAAGAACAGCCTTAGCGAAAGCCTTCTGGAAGAGAAAGCTGTAACTCTATGAGATGAATTAACAGAACACAAAGTAGTTTCTCAGAAAGCTTCTTTAAAGTTTTTAACGGAAGATATTTCTTTTTCACCATAGCCCTCTAGGGGCTTCCACATATCACTTTGCAAATTTCACAACAAAAGACTTAGTGAAAGGCTTCTTGAGGGGAAAGCTGTAACTCTGTGAGATGAATTAACAGAGCACAAAGCAGTTTCTCAGAATGCTTCTTTTAAGGTTTTATCTTAGGATATTTCCTTTTTCACCATAGTCCTATCAGGTCTTCCAAATATCACTTTGCAAATTCCACAAGAACAGTCTTACCACGCGACTTCATGAGGGGAAAGCTGTAACTCTGTGAGTAGAATTAAGAGAACACAAAACTGTTTCTCAGTAAGCTTCTTTACAGTTTCTAAAGGAAGATATTTCCTTTTTCACCATAGCCCTCTAGGGGCTTCCAAATATCACTTTCCAAATTCCACAAGAACAATCTTAGCGAAAGGCTTCTTGAAGGGAAAGCTGTAACTCTGTGAGATGAATTAAGAGAACACAAACAATTTCTAAGAAAGCTTCTTTCCAGTTTTTTACGAAAGATATTTTCTTTTTCACCTTAGCCCTCTATGGGCTTCCAAATATCTCTTTGCAAATTCCACAAATACAGTCTTAGCAAAAGCCTACTTGAGGGGAAAGCTGTAACTCTGTGGGTTGAATTAACAGAACACAAAGCAGTTTTTCACAAAGCTTCCTTCCAGTTTTTAACGGAAGATAATTCCTTTTTCACCATAGCCCTCTATGTGCTCCCAAATATCACTTTGCACATTCCAAAACAACAGTCTTAGCGAAAGTCTTTTGGAGGCAAAAGCTGTAACTCTCTGACATGAATTAACAGAACACAAAGCAGTTTTCCAGAAAGCTTCCTTACAGTTTTTAACAGAAGATATTTCCTTTTTCACCATAGCCCTCTGTGGGCTTCAAAATATCACTTTCTAAATTCCACAAGAACAGCCTTAGCAAAAGGCTGCTTGAAGGGATAGCTGTATCTCTGTGAGATGAATTAACAGAACACAAAATAGTTTCTCAGAAACCTTCTTTCCAGTTTTTAACGGAAGATATTTCCTTTTTCACCATAGCCCTCTATGTGCTAACAAATATCACTTTGCAAATTCAACAAGAACAGTCTTAGTGAAAGGCTTCTTGAGGGGAAAGCTGTAACTCCGTCAGATGAATTAACAGAACACAAAGCAGTTTCTCAGAAACCTTCTTTCCAGTTTTTAACGGAAGATATTTCCTTTTTCACCACAGCCCTCTATGGGCTTCCAAATATCACTTTGCCAATTCCACAAGAACAGTCTTAGCGAAAGGCTTCTTTTGTGGAAAGCTGTAACTCTGTGAGATGAATTAAGAGAACACCAAGTAGATTCAAACAAAGCTTCTTTCCAGTTTTTAACGGAAGATATTTACTTTTTCACCATAGCCCTCTATGGGATTCCTAATATCACTTTGCATATTCCACAAGAATAGTCTCAGCGAAAGGCTTTTTGAAGGAAAAGCTGTAACTCTGTGAAATGAAATAACAGAACACAAAGTAGTTTCACAGAAAGCTTCTTTCCAGTTTTTAACAAAAGATATTTCCTTTTTCACCATAGCCCTCTATGTGCTTCCAAATATCACATTGCAAATTCCAAAAGGAGAGTCTTAGCGGAAGGTTTCTTGAGGGGAAAGCTGTAACACTGTTAGATGAATTAACAGAACACAAAGCAGTTTCTTAGAAAGCTACTTTCCATTTTTTAACTAAACATATTTCCTTTTCACCATAGCCCACTACGGGCTTCCATATATCACTTTGCCAATTTTACAAGAACAGCCTTAGCGGAAGGCTTCTTGTAGGGAAAGCTGTAACTCTGTGAGATGAATTAACAGAACACAAAGCAGTTTCTCAGAAGGCTTTTTTCCACTTTTTTACGGAAGATACTTCCTTTTTCACCATAGTAATCTATGGGCTTCCAAATATCACTTTGCTAATTTCATAGGAACAGCCTTAGCGAAAGGCTTCTTGAAGGGAAAGTTGTAACTCCGTGAGATGAATTAACAGAGCACAAAGCAGTGTCTCAGAAATCTTCTTTACAGTATTTAACGAAAGATATTTCTTTTTCACCATAGCCCTCCATGGGCTTCCAAATATCACTTTGCCAATTCCACAAGAACAGCCTTAGCGTAAGTCTTCTTGAAAGGAAAGCTGTAACTCTGTGACATGAATTAACAGAACACAAAGCAGTTTCTCAGAATGCTTCTTTTCAGTTTTTAACTTAGGATATTTCCTTTTTCACCGTAGCCCTCTTTTGGCTTCCAAATGTCACTTTGCATATTCCACAAGAACAGTCTTAGCGAAAGGTTTCTTCAGGGGAATGTTGTAAATCTGTGAGATGAAATAAGAGAACACAAAGCAGTTTCTCAGACAGCTTCTTTCCAGTTTTTAACGGAGGATATTTCCTTTTTCACCACAGCCCTCTAAGGGCTTCCAAATATCACTTTGCAAATTCCACAAGAACAGCCTTAGCGAAATTCTTATTGAAGGGAAAGCTGTAACTCTGTTAGATGAATTAACGGAACACAAAGCAGTTTCTCCGAATGCTTCTTTTCAGTTTTTACCTTAGGATATTTCCTTTTTCACCATAGTCCTGTATGGGCTTCCAAATATAACTTTCCAAATTCCGCAAGAACAGCCTTAGAGAAAGGCATCTTGAAGGGAAAGCTGTAACTCTGTGAGATGAATTAACAGAACACGAAGCAGTTTCTCAGAAAGCTTCTTTCCAGTTTTTAACGGAAGATATTTCCTCTTTTACCGTAGCCCTCTATGGACTTGCAAATATCACTTTCCAAATTCCACAAGAACAATCTTAGCGAAAGGATTCTTGAGGGGAAAGCTGTAACTCTGTGAGATGAAGTAACAGAACACATAGCAGTATCTCAGACAGCTTCTTTCCAGTTTTTAACTGAAGATATTTCCTTTTTCACCATAACCCTCTATGGGCTTCCAAAGATTACTTTGCAAATTCCACAAAAACAGCCTTAGCGAAAGGCTTCTTGAAGGGAAAGCTGTAACTCAGTGAGATGAATTAACAGAACACGAAGCAGTTTCTCAGAAAGCTTCTTTCCAGTTTTTAACGGAAGATATTTCCTTTATCACCGTAGCCCTCTATGGACATCCAAGTATCACTTTACAAATTCCACAAGAACAGCCTTAGCGAAAGGCTTTTTGAAGGGAAAGCTGTAACTCTGTGAGAATAATTAACAGAACACAAAGCAGTTTCTCAGAAAGCTTCTTTCCAGTGTTTTATGGAAGATATTTCCTTTTTCACCACAGCCCTCTATTTGCTTCCAAATATCACTTTGCCAATTCCAGAAGAACAGCCTTAGCGAAAGGCTTCTTGAAGGGAAAGCTGTAAGTCTGTGAGATGAATTAACAGAACGAAAAGCAGTTTCTCAGAAAGCTTCTTTCCAATTTTTAACGGAAGATATTTCCTTTTTCACCATAGCCGTCTAGGTTCTTCAAAATATTTCTTTGAAAATTCCACAAGAACAGTCTTTGCGGAAGGCTTCTTGAAGGGAAAGCTGTAACTCTGTGAGATGAATTAACAGAACACAAAGCATTTTGTCAGAAAGCTTCTTTCCATTTTTTAACTGAAGATATTTATTTTTCACCATAGTCACTCTATGGGCTTCCAAATATCACTTTGCCAATTCCACAAGAACAGCCTTAGCGAAAGGCTTCTTGAGGGGAAACGTGTAACTCTGTGAGATGATTTAATAGAACAGAAAGCAGTCTCTCAGAAAGTTTCTTTCCATTTTTTAACTGAAGATATTTATTTTTCACCATAGTCACTCTATGGGCTTCCAAATATCACTTTCCAAATTCCACAAGAACAGTCTTAGCGAAAGGGTTCTTGAGGAGAAAGCTGTAATTCTGTGAGATGATTTAATAGAACACAAAGCAGGTTCTCAGAAAGCTTCTTTCCACTTTTTAAAGGAAGATATTTCCTTTTTCACCATAGCCCTCTATTTGCTTCCAAATATCACTTTGCAAATTCCACAAGAACAGTCTTAGCGAAAGGCTTCTGGAGGGGAAAGCTGTAGCTCTGTGAGATTAATTAACAGAGCACAAAGCAGTTTCTTAGAAAGCTACTTTCCATTTTGTAACTGAACATATTTCCTTTTCACCATAGCCAACTACGGGCTTCCATATATCACTTTGCCAATTTTACAAGAACAGCCTTAGCGGAAGGCTTCTTGTAGGGAAAGCTGTAACTCTGTGAGATGAATTAACAGAACACAAAGCAGTTTCTCAGAAGGCTTTTTTCCACTTTTTTACGGAAGATATTTCCTTTTTCACCGTAGCCCTCTAAGGGCATCCAAATATCACTTTACAAATTCCACAAGAACAGTCTTAGCGAAAGGATTCTTGAGGGGAAAGCTGTAACACTTAGAGATGAATTAACAGAACAGAGTGCAGTTTGTGAGAAAGCTTCTTTTCAGTTTTAAACTGAAGATATTTCCTTTTTCGCCATAGCCCTTTATGGGCTCCCAAATATCGCTTTGCAAATTCCAGAACAGTCTTAGCGAACGGATTCTTGAGGGGAAAGCTGTAACTCTGTGAGACGAATTAACAGAACAGAGTGCACTTTCTCAGAAAGCTTCTTTCCAGTTTTTAACTGAAGATATTTCCTTTTTCACCATAGCCCTCTATGGGCTTCCAAATATCACTTTGCAAATTCCACAAGAACATTCTTAGCGAACGGCTTCTTGAGGGGAAAGATATAACTCTGTGAGATGAATTAACAGAACAGAGTGCAGTATCTCAGAAAGCTTCTTTCCAGTTTTAAACTGAAGATGTTTCCTTTTTCCCCATTGCCCTTAATGGGCTTCCAAATATCACTCTTCAAATTCCACAAGAACAGTCTTAGGGAAAGGCTTCCTGAGGGGAAAGCTGTAACTCTGTGAGATGAATTCACAGAACACAAAGCAGTTTCTCAGAAAGCTTCTTTCCAGTTTTAAACTGTCGATGTTTCCTTTTTCACCATTGCCCTCTGTTGACGTCAAAAAATCAATCTTCAAATTCCAAAAGAACAGTCTTAGCGAAAGGCTTCTTGTGGGGAAAGCTGTAACTCCGTGAGATGAATTCACAGAATAGAGAGCAGTGTGTCAGAAAGCTTCTTTTCAGTTTTTAACTGAGGATATTTCCTTTTACACCATTGCCCTGTATGGGATTCCAAATATCACTCTTCAAATTCCAAAAGAACAGTCTCAGCGTAAGGCTTCTTGAGGGGAAAGATGTAACTCCGTGAGATACATTAACAGAACAGAGTGCAGTTTGTCAGCAAGCTTCTTTTCAGTTTTCAACTGAAGATATTTCCTTTTCCACCATTGCCCTGTAAGGGCTACCAAATATCACTCTTCAAATTCCACAAGAACAGACTTAGCGAAAGGATTCTTGATGGGAAAGCTGTAACTCTGTGAGATGAACTAACAGAACAGAGTGCAGTTTCTCAGAAATCATCTTTCCAGTTTTTAACGGAAGATATATCCTTTTTCACTATAGCCCTCTACGGGCTTGCAAATATCACTATGCAAATTCCACAAGAACAGTCTTAGCGAAAGACTTCTGGAGGGGAAAGCTGTAACTCTGTGAGATGAATTAACAGAACACAAAGCAGATTCTCAGAAATCTTCTTTCCAGTTTTTAACGGTAGATATTTCCTATTTCACCATAGCCCACTCTGGGCTTCCAAATATCACTTTGCAAATTCCACAAGAATAGTCTTTGTGAAAGACTTTTGAAGCGAAAGCTGTAACTCTGTGAAATGAATTAACAAATACAAAGGAGTCTCTCAGAAAGCTTCTTTCCAGTTTTTAATTGAAGATATTTCCTTTTTCACCACAGCCCTCTATGGGCTTCCAAATATCACTTTGCAAATCCCACAAGAACAGTCTTAGCCAAAAGCTTCTTCAGGGGAAAGCTGTAACTCTGTGAGATGAATTAACAGAACACAAACAGTTTCTCAGAAAGCTTCTTTCCAGACTTTAACTGAAGATATTTCCTTTTTCACCACAGCCCTCTATGGGCTTCCAAATATCACTTTGCAAATTTCACAAGAACAGTCTTATCGAAAGGCTTTTTGAGGGGAAAGCTGTAACTCGTTGAGATATATCAACAAAACACACGGCAATTTCTCAGAATGCTTCTTTCCAGTTTTTAACGGAAGATATTTCCCTTTTCACCATAGCTCTCTATGGGCTTCCAAATATCACTTTGGAAATTTCACAAGAACAGTCTTAGTGAACGAATTATTGAGGGGAAGGCTGTAATTCTGTGAGATGAACGAGCAGAACACACAGCATTTTCTCAGAAAGCTTCTTTTCAGTTTTTATCTTAGGATATTTCCATTTTCACCATAGCCTTCTATGGGCTTCCAAATATCACTTTGCAAATCCCACAGCAACAGTCTTAGCGAAAGGCTTCTGGAAGGGAAAGCTTTAACCCTGTAAGATGAAATAGCAGAACACAAAGCAGTTTCTCAGAAAGCTTCTTTCCAGTTTTTAACGGAAGATATTTCCTTTTTCACCATAGCGCTGTATGGGCTTCCAAATATCACTTTGCAAATTCCACAACAACAGCCTTAGCGTAAGGCTTCTTGAGGGAAAAGCTGTAATTCTCTGAGATGAATTAACAGAATACAAAGTAGTTTCTCAGAAAGCTTCTTTTCAGATTTTATCTGAGGCTATTTCCTTTTTCATCACAGCCCTCTATCGGCTTCAAAATATCACTTTGAAAATTCCACAAGAACAGTCTTAGTGAACGGCTTTTTGAGAAGAAAGCTGAAAATCTGTGAGGTGAATTAACAGAACACAAAGCAGTTTCCGAGAAAGCTTCTTTACAGTTTTTTTCTTAGGTAATTTCCTTTTTCACCTTAGCCCTCTATGGTCTTCCAAATATCACTTTGCAAATTCCACAAGAATAGTCTTAGCGAAGCGCTTCTGGAGGAAAATGCTGTAACTCTGAGAGATGAATTAACAGAACACAAAGCAGTTTCTCAGAAATCTTCTTTCCAGTTTTTCACGGAACATATTTCCTTGTTCACCGTAGCCCTCTATTTGCTTCCAAATATCACTTTACAATTTCCAGAAGAACAGTCTTTGCGGAGGGCTTCTGGAGGGGAAGGTTTTAACTCTGTGAGATGAATTACGAAAACACAAAGCAGTTTCTCAGAAATCTTCTTTCCATTTTTTAACGGAAGATATATCCTGTTTCACCATAGCCCTCTACGGGCTTCCAAATATCACTATGCAAATTCCACAAGAACCGTCTTAGTGAAAGATTTCTGGAGGGGAAAGCTGTAACACTGTGAGTTGAATTAACAGAACACAAAGAAGTTTCTCAGAAATCTTCTTTCCAGTTTCTAAAGGAAGGTATTTCCTTTTTCACCATAGCCCTCTATGGGCTTCCAAATATCACTTTACAAATTCCACAAGAACAGACTTAGTGAAAGACTTCTTGAAGCGAAAGCTGTAACTCTGTGAAATGAATTAACAAATAAAAAGGAGTCTCTCAGAAAGCTTCTTTCCAGTTTTTAATTGAAGATATTTCCTTTTTCACCATAGCCCTCTATGGGCTTCCAAATATCACTTTGCAAATCCCACAAGAACAGTCTTAGCCAAAGACTTCTTTAGGGGAAAGCTGTAACTCTGTGAGATGAATTAACAGAACACAAACAGTTTCTCAGAAAGCTTCTTTCCAGATTTTAACTGAAGATATTTCCTTTTTCACCATAGCCCTCTGTGGGCTTCCAAATATCACTTTGCAAATTTCACAAGAACCGTCTTAGCGAAAGGCTTCTTGAGGGGAAAGCTGTAACTCGTTGAGATGTATCAACAAAACACACGGCAATTTCTCAGAATGCTTCTTTCCAGTTTTTAACGGAAGATATTTCCTTTTTCTCCACAGCTGTCTATGGGCTTCCAAATATCACTTTGGAAATTTCACAAGAACAGCCTTAGTGAACCAATTATTGAGGGGAAGGCTGTAATACTGTGAGATGAACGAGCAGAACACACAGTATTTTCTCAGAAAGCTTCTTTTCAGTTTTTATTTTAGGATATTTCCATTTTCACCATAGCCCTCTATGGGCTTCCAAATATCACTTTGCAAATCCCACAGGAACAGTCTTAGCGAAAGGCTTCTGGAAGGGAAAGCTGTAACCCTGTAAGATGAAATAACAGAACACAAAGCAGTTTCTCAGAAAGCTTCTTTCCAGTTTTTAACGGAAGATATTTCCTTTTTCACCATAGCGCTCTATGGCCTTCCAAATATAACTTCGCAAATTCCACAAGAACAGTCTTAGCGAAAGGCTTCTTGAGGGGAACGCTGTAACTCTGTGTGATGAATTTACAGAACACAAGCAGTTTCTCAGAAAACTTCTTTCCTGTTTTTAACTGAAGATATTTCCTTTTTCACCATAGCCCTGCATGGGCTTCCAAATATCACTTTGCAAATTCCACAACAACAGCCTTAGCGTAAGGCTTCTTTAGGGAAAAGCTGTAATTCTGTGAGATGAATTAACAGAATACAAAGTAGTTTCTCAGAAAGCTTCTTTTCAGATTTTATCTTAGGCTATTTCCTTTTTCATCACAGCCCTCTATCGGCTTCCAAATATCACTTTGAAAATTCCACAAGAACAGTCTTAGTGAACGGCTTTTTGAGAAGAAAGCTGTAAATCTGTGAGATGAATTAACAGAACACAAAGCAGTTTCCGAGAAAGCTTCTTTACAGTTTTTTTCTTAGGTAATTTCCTTTTTCACCATAGCCCTCTATGGGCTTCCAAATATCACTTTGCAAATTCCACAAGAACAGTCTTAGCGAAGCGCTTCTGGAGGAAAATGCTGTTACTCTGAGAGATGAATTAACAGGACACAAAGCAGTTTCTCAGAAATCTTCTTTCCAGTTTTTAACGGAACATATTTCCTTTTTCACCAAAGCCCTCTATTTGCTTCCAAATATCACTTTGCAATTTCCAGAAGAACAGTCTTTGCGGAGGGCTTCTGGAGGGGAAGGTTTTAACTCTGTGAGATGAATTAAGAAAACACAAAGCAGTTTCTCAGAAATCTTCTTTCCATTTTTTAACGGAAGATATATCCTGTTTCACCATAGCCCTCTACGGGCTTCCAAATATCACTATGCAAATTCCACAAGAACAGTCTTAGCGGAAGACTTCTGGAGGGGAAAGCTGTAACTCTGTGAGATGAATTAACAGAAAACAAAGCAGTTTCTCAGAAATCTTCTTTCCAGCTTTTAACGGAAGATATTTCCTTTTTCACCATAGCCCTCTATGGGCTTCCAAATATCACTTTGCAAATTCCACAAGAACAGTCTTAGTGAAAGACTTCTTGAAGCGAAAGCTGTAACTCTGTGAAATGAATTAACAAATACAAAGGAGTCTCTCAGAAAGCTTCTTTCCAGTTCTTAATTGAAGATAATTCCTTTTTCACCATAGCCCTCTATGGGCTTCCAAATATCACTTTGCAATTTCCACAAGAACAGTCTTAGCGAAAGGTTTCTTTAGGGGAAAGCTGTAACTGTTTGAGATAAACTAAGAGAACACAAAGCAGTTTCTCAAAAGCTTCTTTCCAGTTTTTAACAGAAGATATTTCCTTTTTCACCATAGCATTCTATGGGCTTCCAAATATATCTTTGCAAATTCCACAAGAACAGTCTTAGCGAAAGGCTTCTTGAGGGGAAAGCTGAAACTCTGTGAGATGAATTAACAGAACACAAAGCAGTTTCTCAGAAAGCTTGTTTTCTGTTTTTATCTTAGGATATTTTCTTTTCCACCATAGCCCTCTATGGGCTTCCAAATATCACTTTGAAAATTCCACAAGAACACTCTTACCGAAAGGCTTCTTGAGGGGAAAGTTGTAACTCTGTGAGATGAATTAACAGAACAGCAAGCAGTTTTCAGTAAGTTTCTTTTCAGTTTTTATCTTAGGATATTTCATTTTTCGCCAAAGACCTCTATGGGCTTCCAAATATCACTTTGCAAATTTCACATAAACAGTATTACGGAAAGGCTTCTTGAGGTGAAAGCTGTAACTCTGTGAGATGAATTAACAGAACACAAAGCAGTATCTCAGAAATCTTCTTTCCAGTTTTTAGCGGAAGATATTTCCTTTTTCTCCATAGCCCTCTATGGGCTTCCAAATATCACCTTGTAAATTCCACAGGAATAGTCTTAGTGAATGGCTTCTTGAGGGGAAAGCTATAACTCTGTGAGATGAATTACGAGAACACAATGTAGTTTCTCAGAAAGCTTCTTTTCAGTTTTTATCTTAGGATATTTCCTTTTTTACCATATCCCTCTATGGGCTTCCAAATATCACTTTGCAAATTTTAAAAGAACAGTCTTAGCGAAAGGCTTCTTGAGGGGAAAGCTGTAATCTCTCAGATGAATTAAGAGAACACAAAGCAATTTCTCAGAAAGCTTCTTACCAGTTTTAAACGGAAGATGTTTCCTATTTCACCATAGCCCTCTATGGGCTTCCAAATATCACTTTGCAAATTCCACAAGAACATCCTTAGCGAAAGGCTTCTTGAGGGGAAAGCTGTAACTCTGTGAGATGAATTAAGAGAACACAAGGCAGTTTCTCAGAAAGCTTCTTTCCAGTTTTTAGTAGGAGATATTTCCTTTTTCATCATAGCCCTCTATGGGCTTCCAAACACCACTATGAAAATATCACAAGAACAGTTTTAGTGAACGGCTTCTTGAGGGGAAATCTGTAACCCTGTGAGATTAACAGAACACAAAGCAGTTTCTCAGAAAGCTTCTTTTCAGTTTTTATCTTAGAATATTTCCATTTCACCATAGTTCTCTATGGGCTTCCAAATATCACTTTGCCAATTACAAAAGAACAGTCTTTGTGATAGGCTTCTTTAGCGGAGGGCTGTAACTCTCTGAGATGAATTAACAGAACAGAAAGCAGTTCCTCAGAAAGCATCTTTCCATTTTTTATCTTAGGATATTTCGTTTTTAACCACAGCGCTCTATGGGCTTCCAAATATCAATTTGCAAATTCAACAAGAACAGTCTCAGCGAAAGTGATCTTGAGGGGAAAGCTGTAACTCTGTGAAATGAATTAAGAGAACACAAAGCAGATTCTCAGAAAGCTTCTTTTCCGTTTTTATCTTAGGATATTTCCTTTTTCACCATCACCCTCTATGCGCTTCCAAATATCACTTTGCCAGTTCCACAAGAACAGACTTAGCGAAAGTCTTCTTGAGGAGAATGCTGTAACTCTGTGAGATGAATTAACAGAACACAAAGCAGTTTCTCAGAAAGATTCTTTCCAGTTTGTAACCGAAGATATTTCGTTTTTCACGGTAGCCCCCTTTGGGCTTCCAAATACCTCTTTGAAAATTCCACCAGAACAGTCTTCGCGAAAGGTTTCTTGAGGGGAAAACTGTAACTCTGGAGGTGAATTAACAGATCACAAAGCAGTTTCTCAGAAAGATTCCTTTCGGTTTTTATCTTAGGATATTTCCAATTTCACCATAGCCCTCTATGGGCTTCTAAATATCACTTTGCAAATTCCACAAGAACAGTCTTAGCGAAAGGCTTCTTGAGGGGAAAGCTGTATTTCAGTGAGATGAATTAACAGAACACAAAGCAGTTTCACAGAAAGCTTCTTTCCAGTTTTTAACGGAAGATATTTCCTTTTTCGCCATAGCCCTCTATGGGCTTCCAAATATGACATTGAAAATTCCACAGGATCAGTCTTACTGATAGGCTTCTTGAGGGGAAAGTTATAACTCTGTGAGATGAATTAAGAGAACACAATGCGGTTTCTGAGAAAGCTTCTTTTCGGTTTTTATCTTAGGATATTTCCTTTTTCACCATAACCATCTATGGTCTTCCAATATCACTTTGCAAATTCCACAAGAACAGTCTCAGTGAACTTTTTCTTGAGGGGAAAGCTGTAACTATGTGAGATGAATTAACAGAGCACAAAGCAGTCTCTCAGAAATCTTCTTTCCAGATTTTAACGGAAGATACTTCCTTTTTCACCATAGCCCCCGATGGGCTTCCAAATATCACTTTTCAAATTACAGAAGATGAGCCTTAGCTAAAGGTTTCTTAAGGAGAATCTTGTGACACTGTGAGATGAATTAACAGAACACAAAGCAGTTTCTCAGAAACCTTCTTTCCAGTTTTACAACGAAGATATTTCCTTTTTCACTGTAGCCCTCTATGGGCTTCCAAATATCACTTTGCAAATTCACCAAGAAAAGTTTTAGCAAAAGGCTTCTTGAGGGGAAAGCTGTAACACTGTGAGATGAATTAAGAGAACACTAAGTAGTTTCTCAGAAATCTTCTTTCCAGTTTTTAACGGAATATATTTCCTTTTTCACCGTAGCCCTCTATGGGCTTCCAAATATCACTTTGCAAATTCCACAAGAACACACCTAGCGAAAAATTTCTTGAGGGGAAAGCTGTAACTCGGTGTGATGTATTAACAGAACACATGGCAGTTTCTCAGAATGCTTCTTTCCAGTTTTTAACGGAAGATATTTCCTTTTTCAACATAGCCCTCTATGGTCTTCCCAATATCTCTTTGCAAATTACACAAGAACAGCCTTCGTGAACGGCTTCTTGAGGGGAAAGATGTAACTCTGTGAGATGGACTAACAGAACACAAAGCAGATTCTCAGAAAGCTTGTTTTCGGTTTTTATCTTAGGATATTTCCAATTTCACTATAACCCTCTATGGGCTTCCAAATAACACTTTGCAAATTCCACCAGAAGAGTCTTAGCGAAAGGCTTCTTGAGAGGAAAGCTCTAACTCTTTGAGATGAATTAACAGAACACAAAGCAGTTTCTCAGAAAACTTCTTTTCAGTTTTTTTCTTAGGATATTTCCTTTTTCAGAATAGCTCTCTATGGTCTTCCAAATATCACTTTGCAAATTCAACAAGAACAGTCTTAGCGAAAGGCTTCTTGAGGGGATACTCTAACTCTTCGATATGAATTAACAGAACACAAAGCAGTTTCTCAGAAAGCTTATTTCCAGTTTTTAACGGAAGATATTTCCTTTTTCTCCATAGCCCTGTAGGGGCTTCTAAATATCACTTTCCAAATTACACAAGAACATTCTTAGCGAAAGTCTTCTTGATTGGAAAGCTGTAACTCTGTGGGATGAATTAACAGAACACAAAGCAGTTTCTCAGAAAGCTTCTTTTCAGTTTTTATCTTAGGATATTTCCTTTTTCACCGTAGCCCTCTATGGGCTTCCAACTATCTCTTTGCAAATTTCACAAAAACAATCTTAGTGAACGGCTTCTTGAGGGGAAAGCTGTATCTCTGTGAGATGAACTAACAGAACACAAAGCAGTTTCTCAGAAAGCTTCTTTCCAGTTTTTAACAGAAGATATTTCCTTTTTCACTGTAGCCCTCTATGGGCTTCCAAATATCACTTTGCAAATTCACCAAGAAAAGTTTTAGCAAAAGGCTTCTTGAGGGGAAAGCTGTAACACTGTGAGATGAATTAAGAGAACACTAAGTAGTTTCTCAGAAAGCTTCTTTTCTGTTTTTAACGAAAGATATTTCCTTTTTCACCATAGCCCTCTATAGAATTCCAAATATCACTTTGCAAATCCCACAAGTACAGTCTTAGCGAAAGGCTTCTTCAGGGGAAAGCTGTAACTCGGTGAGATATATTAACAGAACACACGGCAGTTTCTCAGAAAGCTTCTTTCCAGTTTTTAACAGAAGATATTTCCTTTTTCAACATAGCCCTCTGTGGGCTTCCAAATATCACTTTGCAAATCCCTCAAGAACAGTCTTAGCGAAGGTCTTCTTGAGAGGTAAGCTGTAACTGTGTGAGATGAATTAATAGAACACACGTCAGTTTCTCAGAAATCTTCTTTCCAGTTTTTAACGAAAGTTATTTTGTTTTTCACCGTAGCCCTCTACGGGCTTTCAAATATCACTTTGCAAATTGCACAAGAAGAGCCTTAGCGAAAGGCTTCTTGAGGGGAAAGCTGTAACTCTGTGAGTTGATTTAACAGACCACACAGCAGTTTCTCTGAAAACTTCTTTTCAGTTATTATCTTAAGATATTTCCTTTTTCTCCAAAGCCCTCTATGGGCTTCGAAATATCACTTTTCAAATTCCACAAGAACAGTTTTAGGGAAAGGGTTCTGGAGGGGAAAGCTGTAACTCAGTGAGTTGAATTAACAGAACACAAAGCAGTTTCTCAGAAAGCTTCTTTCCAGTTTTTAACTGAAGAATTTTCCTTTTTCACCGTAGCCCTATTTGTGCTTCCAAATATCACTTTGCAAATCCCACAAGAACAGTCTTATCGAAAGGCTTCTTGAAGGAAAAGTTGTAATTCTGTGAGATGAATTATCAGAACACAAAGCAGTTTCTCAGAAAGCTTCTTTCCAGTTTTTAACTGAAGATATTTCCTTTTTCACCGAAGCCCTCTAGGGGCTTCCAAATATCACTTTGCAAATTCCACCAAAACACTCTTAGCGAATGACTTCTGTAGGGGAATGCTGTAACTCTGTTAGAAAAATTAACAAAACACAAAGCAGTGTCTCAGAAATCTTCTTCCCAGTTTTTAACGGAAGATATTTCCTTTTTCTCCATATCCCACTATGGGCTTCCAAATATAACTTTGCAAATTCCACAAAACAGACTTACCGAAAAGCTTCTTGAGAAGAAAGCTGTAACTCTGTGAGATGAATTACCAGAACACAAATCAGATTCTCAGAAAGTTTCTTTCCAGTTTTTAACTGAAGATATTTCCTTTTTCATCATGGCCCTCAATGGCCTTCCAAATATCACTTTGCAAATTGCACAAGAACAGTCGTAGCGAATCGCTTATTGAGGGAAAATCTGTAATTCTGTGATACGAACTAAGAGAACACAAAGCAGTTCCTCAGAAAGCTTCTTTTCACTTTTTATCTTAGGATATTTCCTTTTTCACCATAGCTCTCTTTGGGCTTCCAATTATCATTCTGCAAATTGCACAAGAACAGTCTTAGCGAAAGGCTTCTGGAGGGGAAAGTTTTAACTCTGTGAGATGAATTAACAGAACACAAAGCAGTTTCTCAGAAATCTTCTTTCCAGTTTTTAATGGAAGATATGTCCTTTTTCACCATAGCCCTCTATGGGCTTCCAAATATCACTTTGCAAATTCCACAAGAACAGTCTTACCGAAAGGCTTTTTGAGAAGAAAGCTTTAACTCTGTGAGACGAATTAAAAGAACACAAAGCAGTTTCTCAGAAAATTTCTTTCCAGTTTTTAATGGAAGATATGTCCTTTTTCACCATAGTCCTCTATGGGCTTCCAAATATCACTTTGCAAATTCCACAAGAACAGTCTAAGCGAAAGGCTTCTGGAAGGGAAACCTGTAACTATGTGAGATGAATTAACAGAACACAAAGCAGTTTCTCAGAAAGCTTCTTTCCAGTTTTTAACGGAAGATATTTCCTTTTTCACCCTAGCCCTCTATGGGCTTCCAAATATCACATTGCAAATGCCACAAGAACAGTCTTAGCTAAAGGCTTCTTGAGGTTAAAGCTGTAACTAGGTTAGATGTATTAACAGAACACACGGCAGTATCTCAGAATGCTTCTTTCCAGTTTTTAATGGAAGATATTTCCTTTTTCACCATAGCCCTCTAAGGGCTTCCAAATATCACTTTGCAAATTCCAAAAGAGCAGTCTTAGCGAAAGGCTTCTGGAGCGAAAAGCTGTAACTCCCTGAAATGAATTAACAGAACGCAGAGCTGTTTCTCAGAAAGCTTCTTTCCAGTTTTCAACCGAAGATATTTCCTTTTTTCCCATAGCCCTCTATGGGCTTCCAAATATCACTTAGAAAATCCCACAAGAACAGTCTTTGCGAAAGGCTTCTTGAGGGGAAAGCTGTAACTCGGTGAGATGTATTTACAGAACACACGGCAGTTTATCTGAAAGCTTCTTTCCAGTTTTTAACTGAAAATAGTTCCTTTTTCACCATAGCCATCTATGGGATTCCAATTATCACTTTGCAAATGCCACAAAGACACTCTTAGTGAAAAGCTTCGTGAGGGAATATCTGTAACTCTTTGAGATGAATTAAGAGAACACAAAGTAGTTTCTCAGAAAGCTTCCTTCCAGTTTTCAACTGAAGATATTTACTTTTTCACCATAGCCCTCTATGGGCTTCCAAATATCACTTTGCAAATCCCACAAGAACAGTCTTATCGAAAGGCATCTGGATGTGAAAGCTGTAACTCGGTGAGATGTATTAACAGAACACACGGCAAGTTCACAGAATGCTTCTTTAGAGTTTTAAGGGAAGATATTTCCTTTTTCACCATAGCCTTCTATGGGCTTCCCAATATCACTTTGAAAATCCACAAGAACAGTCTTAACGAAAGGCTTCTAGATGGGAAAGCTGTTATTCTGTGAGATGAATTAAAAGAACACAAATCAGATTCTCAAAAAGCTTCTTTCCAATTTTAAACTGAAGATATTTCCTTTTCATCGTAGCCACCTATGGGCTCCAAAATAACACTTTGCATATTCCAGAGGAACAGTCTTAGCGAAAGGCTTCTTGAGCGGAAAGTTCTAACTCTGTGAGATGAATTAACAAAACACAAAGCAGTTTCTCAGAAATCTTCTTTCCACTTTTTAATTGAGGATATTTCCTTTTTCACTATAGCCCTCTAATGGCTTCCAAATATCACTTTGCAAATTCAACAAGAAGTTTCTTTGCGAAAGGCTTCTTGAGGGGAAACCTGAAACTCCGTGATGTGAATTACCAGAACACAAAGCAGTATCTCAGAAAGCTTCTTTCCAGTTTTTAACTGAGGATATTTCCTTTTTCACCATAGACCTCTATGGGCGTCCAAATATCACTTTGCAAATTCCACAAGAACAGTCTTCGTGAAAGGTGTCTTGAGGGGAAAGCTGTAACTCTGTGAGATGAATTAACAGAACACAAAGCAGTTATTCAGAAATCATCTTTCCAGTTTTTAACTGAAGATATTTCCTTTTTCACAATAGCCCTCTATGGGCTTCCAACTATCACTTTTCAAATTACACAAGAACAGCCTTACAGAAAGGTTTCTTGAGGGGAAAGCTTTAACTCTCTAAGATAAATTAACAGAACACAAAACAGTTTCTCAGAAAGCTTCTTTCCAGTTTTTAACAGAAGATATTTCTTCTTTCACCATAGCCCTCTATCGGCTTCCAAATATCACTTTGCAAATTCCAGAAGAACAGTCTTAATGAAAGGCTTTTTGAAGGGAAATCTGGATGAATTCACAGAACACAAACAGTTTCTTAGAAAGCTTATTTCCACTTTTTAACTGAAGATATTTCCTATTTCACCATAGCCCTCTTCTGGCTTCCAAATATCACCATGAAAATAGCACAAGAACAGTCTTAGCGAAAGGCTTCTTGAGGGGAAAGCTGTATCTCTTTGAGATAAATTAACAGAACACAAAGTAGTTTCTCAGAAAGCTTCTTTCAGGTTTTTATCTTAAGATATTTCCCTTTTCACCGTAGCCCTCTGTCGGCTCCCAAATACCAATTTGCAAATTGCACAAGTACAGTCTTAGCGGAAGGCTTCTTGAGGGGAAAGCTGTAACTATGTGAGATGAATTAAAAGAACACAAAGTAGTTTCTCAGAAAGCACGGAAGATATTTCCTTTTTCACCATAGCCCTCTAAGGGCTTCCATATATCACTTTGAAAATTCCACAAGAGCAGTCTTATCGAAAGGCTTTTTGAGGGGAAAGATGTAACTCTGTGAAATGAATTAACAGAACACAAAGCAGTTTCTCAGAAAGCTTTTTTCCTGTTTTTAACGGAAGATATTTTCTTTTTCAAGGCAGACCTCTTTGGGCTTCCAAATATCACTTCGCAAATTCCTCGAGAACAGTCTTACCGAAAGTCTTCTTGGGGGAAAGCAGTAACTTTGTGAGATGAATTAGCAGAACACAAAGCAGTTTCTCAGAAAGATTCTTTCCACTTTTTAACTGAAGATATTTCCTTTTTCACCATAGCCCTCTATGGGCTCCAAATATCACTTTGCATATTCCACAAGAACAGTCTTAGCGAAAGGCTTCTTGAGGGGAAAGCTCTAACTCTGTGAGATGAAATAACAGAACACAAAACAGATTCTGAGAAAGCTTCTTTCCACTTTTTAACAGAGGATATTTCCTTTTTCACCATAGCCTCTAGGGCCTTCAAAATACCACTTTGCAAATTCCACAAGAACAGTCTTAGCGAAAGTCTTCTTGAGGGGAAAGCGGTAACTCTGTGAGATGACTTAACAGAACAGAAAGCAGTTTCTCAGAAAGCTTCTTTCCAATTTTTAACGGAAGGAATTTCCTTTTTCACCATAGCCCTCTTTGGGCTTACAATTATCACTTTGCAAATTCCACAAGAACAGTCTTAGCGAAAGGCTTCTTGAGGGGAAAGCTGTAACTCTGCGAGGTGAATTAACAGATCACAAAGCAGTTTCTCAAAAGGCTTCTTTTTAGTTTTTATCTTAGGATATTTCCTTTTTCACCATAGCCCTCCATGGTCTTCCAAATATCACTTTGCATGTTCCACAAGAACAGTCTTAGCAAAAGGCTTCTTCAGGGGAAAGCTGTAATTCTGTGAGATGTATTGACAGAACACAAAGCAATTTCTCAAAAAGCTGCTTTCCAGTTTTTAACTGAAGATATTTCCTTTTTCACCGTAGCCCTCTATGGGCTTCCAAATATCACCTTGCAAATTCCACAAGAATAGTGTTAGCGAAAGGCTTCTTGAGGGGATAGCTGTAAGTCTGTGAGATGAATTAACAGAACACAAAGCCGTTTCTCACATAGCTTCTTTCCAGTTTTTAATGAAGAGACTTCCTTTTTCAACATAGATCTCTATGGGCTTCCAAATATCACTTTGAAAATTCCACAAGAACAGTCTTAGCAAAAGGCTTCTTGAGGGGAAAGCTATAACTCTGTGAGATGAATTATCAGAACACAAAGCGGTTTCTCAGAAAGCATCTTTCCAGTTTTTAACGGAAGATATTTCCTTTCTCACCATAGCCCTCTAAGGGCTTCACAATATCTCTTTGCAAATTCCACAGGAATAGTCTTAGCGAAAGGCTTATGGAGGGGAAAGCTGTAACTCTGTGAGATGAATTAACAGAACACAATGCAGTTTCTCAAAAAGTTTCTTTCCAGTTTTTAACTGAAGATATTTCCTTTTCCACATAGCCCTCTATGGGCTTCCAAATATCACTTTGCAAATTCCACATGAACAGTCTTAGCATAAGGATTCTTGAGGGGAAAGCTGTAACTCTGTGAGATGAATTAACAGAACACAATGCAGTTTCTCAAAAAGTTTCTTTCCAGTTTTTAACTGAAGATATTTCCTTTTCCACATAGCCCTCTATGGACTTCCAAATATCACTTTTTAAATTAAAGAAGAACAGTCTTAGTGAGAGGCTTCTTGAGGGGAAAGCTGTAACACTTTGAGATAAATTAAGAGAACACAAAGCCGTTTCTCAGAAAGCTTCTTTCCAGTTTTTAACGGAATTGATTTCCTTTATCACCATAGCCCTCTATGGACTTCCAAATATCACTTTGCAAACTCCACAAGAACAGTCTTAGCGAAAGGCTTCTTGAGAGGAAAGCTATAACGCTGTGAGATGAATTAACAGAACACAAAGCAGTTTTTGAAAAAGCTGTTTTTCAGTTTTTGTCTTAGGATATTTCCTTTTTCACCATAGCCCTGTTTGGGCTTCCAATTATCACTTTGCAAATTCCACAGGAACAGTCTTAGCGAACGGCTTCTTGAGAGGAAAGCTATAACTCTGTGAGATGAATTAACAGAACATAAAGCAGTTTCTGAAAAATTTTCCTTTCAGTTTTTATCTTAGGGTATTTCCTTTTTTACCATAGTCCTGTATGGGCTTCCAAATATCACTTTTTAAATTCCACAAGAACAGTCTTAGAAAAGGCTTCTTAAAGGGAAATCTGTAACACTGTGAGGTAAATTCACAGAACACAAAACAGTTTCTCAGAAAGCTTCTTTCCAGTTTTTAACTGAAGATATTTCCTGGGAGCAAGATGGCCGAATAGAAACAGCTTCAGTCTCCAACTCCCAGCGTGAGCGACACAGAAGACCGGTGATTTCTGCATTTTCAACTGAGGTACTGGGTTCATCTCACTGGGGAGTGCCAGACGATCGGTGCTGGTCAGCTCCTGCAGCCCGACCAACGAGAGCTGAAGCAGGGCGAGGCATTGCCTCTCCTGGAAGCACAGGGGGGAAGGGAATCCCTTTTCCTAGCCAGGGGAACTGAGACACACAACACCTGGAAAATCGGGTAACTCCCACCCCAATACTGCGCTTTAAGCAAATAGGCACACCAGGAGATCATATCCCACACCTGGCCGGGAGGGTCCCACACCCACGGAGCCTCCCTCATTGCTAGCACAGCAGTCTGTGATCTACCGGCAAGGCAGCAGCGAGGCTGGCGGAGGGGCGCCCACCATTGCTGAGGCTTAAGTAGGTAAACAAAGCTGCTGGGAAGCTCGAACTGGGTGGAGCTCACAGCAGCTCAAGGAAACCTTCCTATCTCTGTAGACTCCACCTCTGGGGACAGGGCACAGTAAACAATAACAAACGCAGCAGCTCTGCAGACGCAAACGACTCTGTCTGACAGCTTTGAAGAGAGCAGTGGATCTCCCAACACGGAGGTTGAGATCTGAGAAGGGACAGACTCCCTGCTCAAGTGGGTCCCTGACCCCTGAGTAGCCTAACTGGGAGACATCCCCCACTAGGGGCAGTCTGACACCCCACACCTCACAGGGTGGAGTACACCCCTGAGAGGAAGCTTCCAAAGCAAGTATCAGACAGGTACACTCGCTGTTCAGAAATATTCTATCTTCTGCAGCCTCTGCTGCTGATACCCAGGCAAACAGGGTCTGGCGTGGACTTCAAGCAATCTCCAACAGACCTACAACTGAGGGTCCTGACTGTTAGAAGGAAAACTATCAAACAGAAAGGACACCTACACCAAAACCCCATCAGTGCATCACCATCATCAAAGACCAGAGGCAGATAAAACCACAAAGAAGAGGAAAAAGCAGGGCAGAAAAGCTGGAAATTCAAAAAATAAGAGCGCATCTCCCCCGGCAAAGGAGTGCAGCTCATCGCCAGCAACGGATCAAATTGGATGGAGAATGACTTCGACGAGATGAGAGAAGAAGGCTTCAGTCCATCAAATTTCTCAGAGCTAAAGGAGGAATTACGTACCCAGCGCAAAGAAACTAAAAATCTTGAAAAAAAAAGTGGAAGAATTGATGGCTAGAGTAATTAACACAGAGAAGCTCATAAACGAAATGAAAGAGACGAAAACCATGACATGAGAAATACGTGACAAATGCACAAGCTTCAGTAACCGACTCGATCAACTGGAAGAAAGAATGTCAGCGATTGAGGATCAAATGAATGAAATGAAGCGAGAAGAAAAACCAAAAGAAAAAAGAAGATAAAGAAATGAACAAAGCCTGCAAGAAGTATGGGATTATGTAAAAAGACCAAATCTACGTCTGATTGGGGTGCCTGAAAGTGAGGGGGAAAATGGAACCAAGTTGGAAAACACTCTTCAGGATATCATCCAGGAGAACTTCCCCAACCTAGTAGGGCAGGCCAACATTCAAATCCAGGAAATACAGAGAACACCACAAAGATACTCCTCGAGAAGAGCAACTCCAAGACACATAATTGCCAGATTCACCAAAGTTGAAATGAAGGAAAAAATCTTAAGGGCAGCCAGAGAGAAAGGTCGGGTTACCCACAAAGGGAAGCCCATCAGACTAACAGCAGATCTCTCGGCAGAAACTCTTCAAGCCAGAAGAGAGTGGGGGCCAATATTCAACATTCGGAAAGAAAAGAATTTTAAACCCAGAATTTTATATCCAGCCAAACTAAGTTTCATAAGTGAAGGAGAAATAAAATCCTTTACAGATAAGCAAATGCTTAGAGATTTTGTCACCACTAGGCCTGCCTTACAAGAGACCCTGAAGGAAGCACTAAACATGGAAAGGAACAACCGGTACCAGCCATTGCAAAAACATGCCAAAATGTAAAGACCATCAAGGCTAGGAAGAAACTGCATCAACTAACGAGCAAAATAACCAGTTAATATCATCATGGCAGGATCAAGTTCACACGTAACAATCTTAACCTTAAATGTAAATGGACTAAATGCTCCAATTAAAAGACACAGACTGGCAAACTGGATAAAGAGTCAAGACCCATCAGTCTGCTGTATTCAGGAGACCCATCTCACACGCAGAGACATACATAGGCTCAAAATAAAGGGATGGAGGAAGATTTACCAAGCAAATGGAGAACAAAAAAAAGCGGGGGTTGCAATACTAGTCTCTGATAAAACAGACTTTAAACCATCAAAGATCAAAAGAGACAAAGAAGGCCATTACATAATGGTAAAGGGATCAATTCAACAGGAAGAGCTAACTATCCTAAATATATATGCACCCAATACAGGAGCACCCAGATTCATAAAGCAAGTCCTTAGAGACTTACAAAGAGACTTAGACTCCCATACAATAATAATGGGAGACTTCAACACTCCACTGTCAACATTAGACAGATCAACGAGACAGAAAGTTAACAAGGATATCCAGGAATTGAACTCATCTCTGCAGCAAGCAGAACTAATAGACATCTATAGAACTCTCCACCCCAAATCAACAGAATATACATTCTTCTCAGCATCACATCGTACTTACTCCAAAATTGACCACGTAATTGGAAGTAAAGCACTCCTCAGCAAATGTACAAGAACAGAAATTATAACAAACTGTCTCTCAGACCACAGTGCAAACAAACTAGAACTCAGGACTAAGAAACTCAATCAAAACCGCTCAACTACATGGAAACTGAACAACCTGCTCCTGAATGACTACTGGGTACATAACGAAATGAAGGCAGAAATAAAGATGTTCTTTGAAACCAATGAGAACAAAGATACAACATACCAGAATCTCTGGGACACATTTAAAGCAGTGTGTAGAGGGAAATTTATAGCACTAAATGCCCACAAGAGAAAGCAGGAAAGATCTAAAATTGACACTCTAACATCACAATTAAAAGAACTAGAGAAGCAAGAGCAAACACATTCGAAAGCTAGCAGAAGGCAAGAAATAACTAAGATCAGAGCAGAACTGAAGGAGATAGAGACACAAAAAACCCTCCAAAAAATCAATGAATCCAGGAGTTGGTTTTTTGAAAAGATCAACAAAATTGACAGACCACTAGCAAGACTAATAAAGAAGAAAAGAGAGAAGAATCAAATCGACGCAATTAAAAATGATAAAGGGGATATCACCACCGACCCCACAGAAATACAAACTACCAACAGAGAATACTATAAACACCTCTATGCAAATAAACTGGAAAATCTAGAAGAAATGGATAATTTCCTGGACACTTACACTCTTCCAAGACTAAACCAGGAAGAAGTTGAATCCCTGAATAGACCAATAGTAGGCTCTGAAATTGAGGCAATAATTAATAGCCTACCAACCAAAAAAAGTCCAGGACCAGATGGATTCACAGCTGAATTCTACCAGAGGTACAAGGAGGAGCTGGTACCATTCCTTCTAAAACTATTCCAATCAATAGAAAAAGAGGGAATCCTCCCTAACTCATTCTATGAGGCCAACATCATCCTGATACCAAAGCCTGGCAGAGAAACAACAAAAAAAGAGAATTTTAGACCAATATCCCTGATGAACATCGATGCAAAAATCCTCAATAAAATACTGGCAAACCGGATTCAGCAACACATCAAAAAGCTTATCCACCATGATAAAGTGGGCTTCATCCCTGGGATGCAAGGCTGGTTCAACATTCGCAAATCAACAAACATAATCCAGCATATAAACAGAACCAAAGACAAGAACCACATCATTATCTCAATAGATGCAGAAAAGGCTTTTGACAAAATTCAACAGCCCTTCATGCTAAAAACGCTCAATAAATTCGGTATTGATAGAACGTACCTCAAAATAATAAGAGCTATTTATGACAAACCCACAGCCAATATCATACTGAATGGGCAAAAACTGGAAAAATTCCCTTTGAAAACTGGAACAAGACAGGGATGCCCTCTCTCACCACTCCTATTCAACATAGTGTTGGAAGTGCTGGCTAGGGCAATCAGGCAAGAGAAAGAAATCAAGGGGATTCAGTTAGGAAAAGAAGAAGTCAAATTGTCCCTGTTTGCAGATGACATGATTGTATATTTAGAAAACCCCATTTTCTCAGCCCAAAATCTCCTTAAGCTGATAAGCAACTTCAGCAAAGTCTCAGGATACAAAATTAATGTGCAAAAATCACAAGCATTCTTATACACTAGTAACAGTCAAACAGAGAGCCAAATCAGGAATGAACTTCCATTCACAATTGCTTCAAAGAGAATAAAATAACAGGAATCCAACTTAAAAGGGATGTAAAGGACCTCTTCAAGGAGAACTACAAACCACTACTCAGTGAAATAAAAGAGGACACAAACAAATGGAATAACATACCATGCTCATGGATAGGAAGAATCAATATCGTGAAAATGGCCATACTGCCCAAGGTAATTTACAGATTCAATGCCATCCCCATCAAGCTACCAATGAGTTTCTTCACAGAATTGGAAAAAACTGCTTTAAAGTTCATATGGAACCAAAAAAGAGCCCGCATCTCCAAGAAAACCCTATGTCAAAAGAACAAAGCTGGAGGCATCACGCTACCTGACTTCAAACTATACTACAAGGCTACAGTAACCAAAACAGCATGGTACTGGTACCAAAACAGAGATATAGACCAATGGAACAGAACAGAGTCCTCAGAAATAATACCACACATCTACAGCCATCTGATCTTTGACAAACCTGAGAGAAACAAGAAATGGGGAAAGGATTCCCTATTTAATAAATGGTGCTGGGAAAATTGGCTAGCCATAAGTAGAAAGCTGAAACTGGATCCTTTCCTTACTCCTTATACGAAAATTAATTCAAGATGGATTAGAGACTTAAATGTTAGACCTAATACCATAAAAATCCTAGAGGAAAACCTAGGGAGTACCATTCAGGACATAGGCATGGGCAAAGACTTCATGTCTATAACACCAAAAGCAACGGCAGCAAAAGCCAAAATTGACAAATGGGATCTCATTAAACTAAAGAGCTTCTACACAGCAAAAGAAACTACCATCAGAGTGAACAGGCAACCTACAGAATGGGAGAAAATTTTTGCAATCTACTCATCTGACAAAGGGCTAATATCCAGAACCTACAAAGAACTCAAACAAATTTACAAGAAAAAAACAAACAACCCCATCAAAAAGTGGGCAAAGGATATGAACAGACATTTCTCAAAAGAAGACATTCATACAGCCAACAGACACATGAAAAAATGCTCATCATCACTGGCCATCAGAGAAATGCAAATCAAAACCACAATGAGATACCATCTCACACCAGTTAGAATGGCGATCATTCAAAAGTCAGGAAACAACAGGTGCTGGAGAGGATGTGGAGAAATAGGAACACTTTTACACTGTTGGTGGGATTGTAAACTAGTTCAACCATTATGGAAAACAGTATGGCGATTCCTCAAGGATCTAGAACTAGATGTATCATATGATCCAGCCATCCCATTACTGGGTATATACCCAAAGGATTATAAATTATGCTGCTATAAAGACACATGCACATGTATGTTTATTGCAGCACTATTCACAATAGCAAAGACTTGGAATCAACCCAAATGTCCATCAGTGACAGATTAGATTAAGAAAATGTGGCACATATACACCATGGAATACTATGCAGCCATAAAAAAGGATGAGTTTGTGTCCTTTGTAGGGACATGGATGCAGCTGGAAACCATCATTCTTAGCAAACTATCACAAGAAGAGAAAACCAAACACCGCATGTTCTCACTCATAGGCGGGAACTGAACAATGAGATCACTTGGACTCGGGAAGGGGAACATCACACACCGGGGCCTATCATGGGGAGGGGGGAGGGGGTAGGGATTGCATTGGGAGTTATACCTGATGTAAATGACGAGTTGATGGGTGCAGCACACCAACATGGCACAAGTATACATATGTAGCAAACCTGCCCGTTGTGCACATGTACCCTACAACTTAAAGTTTAATAATAATAAAGAAATTTAAAAAAAATTAAAAAAAAAAATTTCCTTTTTCAGCATAGCCCTCTATGGGCTTCCAAATATAACTTTGCAAATTCCACAAGAACACTCTTAGCGAAAGGCTTCATGAGGGGAAAGCTGTAACTGTGTGTGATGAATTAACAGCACACAAAGCCGTTTCTCAGAAAGTTTCTTTCCAGTTTTAAACGGATGAGATTTCCTTTTTCAACATAGCCCTCTATGGGCTTCCAAATATCCCTTTGCAAATTTCACAAGAACAGTCTTAACGAAAGGCTTCTTGAGGGGAATGCTGTAACTCTGTGAGATGAATTAAGAGAACACAAGGCCGTTTCTCAGAAAGCTTCTTTCCAGTTCTTAACTGAATATATTTCCTTTTTCTCCATAGCCCTCTATGGGCTTCAAAATATCACTTTGCAAATTCCACAAAAACAGTCTTAGCGAAAGGCTTCTTGAGGGTAAAGCTGTAACTCTGTGAGATGAATTAACAGAACACAATGCAGTTTCTCAGAAAGCTTCTTTCTCCTTTTAACAGAAGAGACTTCCTTTTTCACCATAGCACTCTATGGGTTTCCAAATATCACTGTTCAAATTCCACAAGAACAGACTTATCGAAAGGCTTCGTGACGGGAAAGCTGTAACTCTGTGAGATGAATTTAGAGAACACAAAGCCGTTTCTCAGAAAGCTTCTTTCCAGTTTTTAACTGAAGATATTTCCTTTTTCACCATAGCCCTCTATGGCTTCCAAATATCACTTTGCATATTCCACAAGAACAGTCGTAGCGAAAGGCTTCTTCAGGGGAAAGCTGTAACCCTGTGAGATGAATTAACTGAACACAAACTGTTTCTCAGAAAGCTTCTTTCCAGTTTTTAACGGAAGACATTTCCTTTTTCACCATAGCCTTCTATGGGCTTTCAAATATCACTTTGCATATTCCACTGCAATAGTCTTAGAGAAAGGATTCTTGAGGGGAAATCTGTAACTCTGTGGGATGAATTAACAGAACACAAAGCCATTTCTCAGAAAGCTTCTTTCCAGTTTTTAACGGAAGAGATTTCCTTTTTCACCATAGCCCTCTATGGGCTTCCAAATATCACTTTGCAACTTCCACAAGAACAGTCTTAGCGATTGGATTCTTGAGGGGAAAGCTATTACTCTGTGAGATGAATTAAGAGAACACAAAGCCGTTTCTCAGAAAGATTCTTTCCAGTTTTTAATGGAATTGCTTTCCTTTTTCACCATAGCCCTGTATGGGCTTCCAAATATCACTTTGCAAATTCCACAAGAACAGTCTTAGCGAAAGGCTTCTTCAGGGGAAAGCTGTTACACTGTAGGATGAATTAACAGAACAAAAAGCAGTTTCTCAGAAAGCTTCTTTCCAGTTTTTAACGGAAAAGTTTCCTTTTTAAACATAGCCCTCCATGGAATTTAATTATCACTTTGCAAATACAACAATAACACTCTTAGCGAAAGGCTTCCTGAGCGGAAAGCTGTAACTCTGTGAGATGAATTAACAAAACACAATGCAGTTTCTCAGAAAGCTTCCTTTCGGTTTTTATATTGGATATTTCCTTTTTCGCCATAACCCTCTAGTGGCTTCCAATAGCACTTTGCACATTCCACAAGAACAATCTCAGTGAACGGTTTCTTCAGAGGAAAGCTGTAACTCTGTGAGATGAATTAACAGAACACAAAAAGCAGTTTCTCAGAAGCCTTCTTTGCAGTTTCTAACAGAAGACATTTCCTTTTTCACCATACCCTCTATGGGCACCCAAATATCTCTTTGTAAATTCCACAAGAACAGTCTTAGAGAATGGCTACTTGAAGGGAAAGCTGTAACTCTGTGAGATGAATTAACAGAACACAAAGCAGTTTCTCAGAAAACTTCTTTTCAGTTTTTATCCCAGGATGTTTCCTTTTTCACCATAGCCCTGTATGGGCTTCCAAATATCACTTTGCCAATTCCACAAGAACAGTCTTAGCGAAATTCTTCTTGAGGGGAAAGCTGTAACTCTATGAGATGAATTAAGAAAACACAAGGCAGCTTCCCAGAAAGCTCCTTCCAGTTTTTAACGGAAGATATTCTCTTTTTCACCATAGCCTTCTATGGGCTTCCAAATATCACTATGCCTATCCAACAAGAACAGTTTTAGGGAAAGGCTTCCTGAGGGAAAAGCTGTAACTCTGTAAGATGAATTAACAGTACACAAAGTAGGTTCTCAGAAAGCTTCTTTCCAGTTTTTTACCGGAGATATTTCCTTTTTCACCATAGCCCTCTATGGGCTTCCAAATATCCCTTTGCAAATTAAACAAGAACAGACTTAGCGAAAGGATTCTTGAAGGGAAAGCTGTAACTCTGTGAGATCATTAAAAGAACACATAGCAGTTTCTCAGATATCTTATTTTCAGTTTTTATCTTAGCATATTTCCTTTTTCAACATAGCCCTCTATGGGCTTCCAACTATCACTTTGCAAACTCCACAAGAACAGCCTTAGTGAACGGTTTCTTGCGGAGAAAGCTGTAACTCTGTGAGATGAATTAACATAACACAAAGCAGTTTCTCAGAAAGATTCTTTCCAGTTTTTAACGGAAGATATTTCCTTTTTCACCATAGCCCTGTATGGGCTTCCAAATATCACTTTGCAAATTCCACAAGAACAGTCTTAGCGAAAGGCTTCCTGAGAAAGGCTTCTTGAGGGGAAACTGTAACACTCTTAGTTGAATTAACAGAACACAAAGCAGTTTCTCAGAAAGCTTATTTTCGGTTTTTATCCTAGGATATTTCCTTTTTCACCATAGCCCTCTATGGGTTCCAACTATCACTTTACTAATTTCACAAAAACAGTCTTAATGAACAGCTTCTTGAGGGGAAAGCTGTAACTCTGTGAGTTGAACTAACAGGACGCAAAGCAGTTTCTCAGAAATCTTCTTTCCAGTTTTTAACGAAAGTTATTTCCTTTTTCACCTTAGCCCTCTATGGGAATCCAAACATCACTTTGCAAATTTCACAAGAACAGTTTTAGCGAAAGGCTTCTTGAGGAGAAACCTGTAACTCTCTGAGATGAATTAACAGAACACAAAGCAGTTTCTCAAAACCTTCCTTTCGGTTTTTATCTTAGGATATATTCTTTTTCGCCAGAGCCCCCTATGGGCTTCCAAATATCACTTTGCAAATCCCACAAGAACAGTCTTAGGGAAAGACTTCTTGAGGGGAAAGCTGCAACTCTCTGAGATCAATTAACAAAAAAAAAAAAGCAGTTTCTCAGCAATCTTCCATGTTTTTAACGGAAGATATTTCCTTTTTCACCATAGCCCTCTATGGGTTTCCAAATATCACATTTCAAGTTCCACAAGAACAGTCTTAGCGAAAGGCTTTTGGAGGAGAAAGCTTAAATTTTTAATATGAATTAACAGACACAAAACTGTTTTTCAGAAAGCTTCTTTCCACTTTTTATCGGAAGATATTTCTTTTTTCACCAAAGCCCTTTATATCACTTTGCAAATATCACAAGAACAATCTTACTGAACGGCTTCTTGAAAGGAAAGCTGTAACTCTATGAGATGAACTAACAGAACACATGGCAGTTTCTCAGAAAGCTTCTTTCTAGTTTTTAACGGAAGATATTTCCTTTTCCACCATAGCCCTCTATGGGCTTCCGAATATCACTTTGCAAATTTCACAAGAACAGTCTTAGAGAAATGCTTCTTGAAGGGAAGGCTGTAACTCTGTGAGATGAATTAACAGAACCCAGAGCAGTTTCTCAGAAATCTTCTTTCCAGTTTTTATGGAAGATATTTCCTTTTTCAGCATAGCCCTCTATGGGCTTCCAAATATCACTTTGCAAATTCCACAAGAACAGTCTTAGTGAATGGCTTCTTGAGGGGAAATCTGTAACTCTATGAGATGAATTAAGAGAACACAGCGCAGTTTCTCATAATGCTTCCTTTTGGTTTTTATCTTAGGATATTTTCTTTTTCGCCAGAGCCCCCTATGGGCTTCCAAATATCACTTTGCAGATTCCACAAGAACAGTCTTAGGGAAAGACTTCTTGAGGGGAAAGCTGTAACTCTCTGAGATCAATTAACAAAAAAAAAAGCAGTTTCTCAGAAATCTTCTTCCAAGATTTTAATGGAAGATATTTCCTTTTTCACCATAGCCCTCTATGGGTTTCCAAATATCACATTTCAAGTTCCACAAGAACAGTCTTAGCGAAAGGCTTTTGGGGGAGAATGCTTAAATCTGTAATAAGAATTAACGGACACAAAACTGTTTTTCAGAAAACTTCTTTCCACTTTTTAACGGAAGATATTTCTTTTTTCACCATAGCCCTCTATGTGCTTCCAAATATCACTTTGCAAATATCACAAGAACAGAGGAAAGCTGTAACTCTTTGAGATGAACTAACAGAACACAAAGCAGTTTCTCAGAAAGCTTCTTTCCAGTTTTGAACGGAAGATATTTCCTTTTCCAACAAAGCCCTCTAAGGGCTTCCGAATATCACTTTGAAAATTCCACAAGAACAGTCTTAGCGAAATGCTTCTTGAAGGGAAAGCTGTAACACTGTGAGATGAATTGACAGAACCCAGAGCGGTTTCTCAGAAATCTTCTTTCCAGTTTTTACGGAAGATATTTCCTTTTTCAGCATAGCCCTCTATGGGCTTCCACATATCACATTGCAAATTCCACAAGAACAGTCTTAGGGAAAGGCTTCTTGAGGGGAAAGCTGTAGCTCTGTGCAATGAATTAATAGAACACAAAGCAGTTTCTCAGAAAGCTTCTTTCCAGTTTATATCGGAAGATATTTCCTTTTTCACCATATCCCTCTATAGGCTTCCAAATATCACTTTGCAAATTTCACAAGAACAGCCTTAGCGAAGGGCTCCTTGAGACAGGCTTTTTAGGGGAAAGCTGTAACTCTATGAGTTGAATTAACAGAACACAAAACAGGTTATCTGAAAGCTTGTTTCCAGTTTTTAACGGAAGATATTTCCTTTTTCACCGTATCCCCCTATGGGCTTCCAAATATCACTTTGCAAATTCCACAAGAACAGTCTTAGTGAATGGCTTCTTGAGGGGAAAGCTATAACTCTGTGAGATGAATTAAGAGAACACAGTGCAGTTTTTCATAAACCATCTTTTCGGTTTTTATGTTACGATATTTTCTTTTTCACCATAGCTCTCTAAGTGCTTCCAAATATAACTTTGCAAATTCCACAAGAATACTCTTAGGGGAAGGCTTCTTGAAGGGAAAGCTGTAACAGTGTGAGATGAATTAACAGAACACAAAGTAGTTTCTCAGAAAGCGTCTTTCCAGTTTTTAACCGAAGTTATTTTCTTTATTACCATAGCCTTCTATGGGCTTACATATATCAGTTTGCAAATTTCACAAGAACAGTCTTAGCGAAGGGCTTCTTGAGGAGAAAGCTGTAACTCTCTGAGATGAATTAACAGAACACAAAGCAGTTTCTCAGAAAGCTTCTTTTCGGTTTTTAACGGAAGATATTTCCTTTTTCAGCATAGCCCTTCAGGGCTTCCAATATCACTTTGCAAATTCCACAAGAACAGTCTTAGGGAAAGCCTTCTTGAGGGAAAAGGTGTAACTCCGTGAGATGAACTAACAGAACACAAAGCAGTTTCTCAGAACGCTTCTTTTCGGTTTTTATCTTAGGATATTTCCATTTTCACCATAGCCCTATAAGGATTTCCAAGGAAGACTTTGCAAATTCCACAACAACTGCGTTATTGAAAGGCTTCTTGAGGGGAAAGCTGTAATTCTCTGAAATGAATTAACAGAACACAAAGAAGTTTCTCAGAAAGATTCCTTTGGGTTTTTATCTTAGGATATTTGCTTTTTCACCATAGCTCTCTATGGGTTTCCAAATATCACTTTTCAAATTCCACAAGAGCAGTTTTCGGGAAAGGTTTCTTGAGGGGAAAGCTGTAACTCTGTGAGGTGAATTAACAGAACTCAAATCAGTTTCTCTGATATCTTATTTCCAGTTTTTAACGGAAGATATTTCCTTTTTCTCCTTAGCCCTCTGTGGGCTTCCAAATATCACTTTGCAAATTCCACAAGAACAGCCTTAGCGAAAGGCTTCTTGAGGGGAAAGCTGTAACTCAGTGAGATGAATTAACAGAACACAAAGCAGTTTCACAGAAAGCTACTTTTCAGTTTTTATCTTAGGATATTTCCTTCTTCACCGTAGCCCTCTATGGGCTTCCAAGTATCAGTTTGCAAATTTCGCAAAAACTGTCTTAGTGAACGGCTTCTTGAGGGGAAAGCTGTAACTCTGTGAGGTGAGCTAACAGAACACAAAGCAATTTTCCAGAAAGCTTCTTTTCAGTTTTTATCTTAGAATAATTCCATTTTCAGCTTAGACCTCTATGGGCTTCCAAATATCACTTTGCATATTCCACAAGAACAGTCTTAGAGAAAGGCTTCTTGAGAGGAAAGCTGTAACTCTGTGAGAAGAATTAACAAAAGACAAAGCAGTTTCTCAGAAAGCTTCTTTTCGGCTTTTATCTCAGGATATTTCCATTTTCACCATAGCTCTCTTTGGGCTTCCAAATATCACTTTGCAAATTCCAAAAGAACAGTCTTTGCGAAAGGCTTCTTGAACAGAAAGCTGTAAATCTCTGAGATGAGTTAACAGTACAGAAAGCAGTTCCTCAAAAGCTTCTTTTCAGTTTTTATCTTAGGATATTTCCTTTTTCACCATAGTTCTCCAAGGGCTTCCAAATATCACTTTGCAAATTCCACAAGAAAAGTCTTAGCGAAAGGTTTCATGAGGGGAAAGCTGTAACTCTGTGAGATGAATTAACAGAACACAAAGTGTTTTCTCAGAAGACTTCTTTCCAGTTTTTATCTGAAGATATTACCTTTTTCACCATAGACCCCTTTGGGCTTTCAAATATCACAGTGCAAATTCCACAAGAACAGTCTTAGCGAAAGGCTTCTTGTGGAGAAAGCTGTAATTCTGTGAGATGACTTAACAGAACACAAAATACTTTCTCAGAAAGCTTCTTTCCAGTTTTCAACTTAAGATATTTCCTTTTTCACCATAGCACTCTATGTGCGTCCAAATATCACTTTCCAAATTCCACAAGAACAGTCCTAGCGAAAGGCTTCTTGAGGAGAAAGCAGTAACCCTCTGAGATGAATTAACAGAACAAAAAGGAGTTTCTCAGAAGGCTTCTTTTCAGTTTTAAACTGAAGATATTTCCTTTTTCACCATAGCCCTCTACGGGCTTGCAAATATCACTTTGCAAGTTAAACAACAACAGCCTTCACGAAAGAATTCTTGAGGGGAGAGCTGTAACTCTGTGAGATGCATTAACAGAACACAAAGCAGTCTCTCAGAAATCTTCTTTCCAGTTTTTAACTGAAGATATTTCCTTTTTCAACATGGCCACTTATGAGCTTCCAACGATCACTTTGCAAATTCACAAGAACAGACTTAGCGAAAGGCTTCTTGAAGGGAAAGCTGTAACTCTGTGAGATGAATTAACAGAACACAAAGCAGTTTCTCAGAAAGCTTCTTTTCAGTTTTTATCTTAGGATATATCCTTTTTCACCATAGCCCTCTAAGGGTTTCCAAATATCACGTTGTAAATTCCACACAACAGTCTTAGCGAATGGCTTCTTGAGGAAAAGCTGTAACTCTCTGAGATGAATTTAAAAAAACACAAAGCAGTTTCTTAGAAAGATTATTTCCAGTTTTTAACGGAAGATATATCCTTTTTCACCATAGAACTCTAAGGGCTTCCAAATATCACTTTGTAAATTCCACAAGAACAGCCTTAGAGAAAAGTTTCTTAAAGGAAAAGCTGTAACTTTGTGAGATGTATTAACAGAAGACAAAACATTTCTCAGTAAGATTCCTTTGTTTTTTTATTTTAGGATATTTCCTTTTTCACCATAGCTCTCTATGGGCTTCCAAATATCATGTTGCAAATTCCACAAGAACAGTGTTAGCGAAAGGTTTCTGGATGGGAGAGCTGTAACTCTGTGAGATGAATTAACAGAACCCAGAGCAGTTTCTCAGAAATCTTCTTTCCAGTTTTTATGGAAGATATTTCCTTTTTCAGCATAGCCCTCTATGGGCTTCCAAATATCACTTTGCAAATTCCACAAGAACAGTCTTAGTGAATGGCTTCTTGAGGGGAAATCTGTAACTCTATGAGATGAATTAAGAGAACACAGCGCAGTTTCTCATAATGCTTCCTTTTGGTTTTTATCTTAGGATATTTTCTTTTTCGCCAGAGCCCCCTATGGGCTTCCAAATATCACTTTGCAGATTCCACAAGAACAGTCTTAGGGAAAGACTTCTTGAGGGGAAAGCTGTAACTCTCTGAGATCAATTAACAAAAAAAAAGCAGTTTCTCAGAAATCTTCTTCCAAGATTTTAATGGAAGATATTTCCTTTTTCACCATAGCCCTCTATGGGTTTCCAAATATCACATTTCAAGTTCCACAAGAACAGTCTTAGCGAAAGGCTTTTGGGGGAGAATGCTTAAATCTGTAATAAGAATTAACGGACACAAAACTGTTTTTCAGAAAACTTCTTTCCACTTTTTAACGGAAGATATTTCTTTTTTCACCATAGCCCTCTATGTGCTTCCAAATATCACTTTGCAAATATCACAAGAACAGAGGAAAGCTGTAACTCTTTGAGATGAACTAACAGAACACAAAGCAGTTTCTCAGAAAGCTTCTTTCCAGTTTTGAACGGAAGATATTTCCTTTTCCAACAAAGCCCTCTAAGGGCTTCCGAATATCACTTTGAAAATTCCACAAGAACAGTCTTAGCGAAATGCTTCTTGAAGGGAAAGCTGTAACACTGTGAGATGAATTGACAGAACCCAGAGCGGTTTCTCAGAAATCTTCTTTCCAGTTTTTACGGAAGATATTTCCTTTTTCAGCATAGCCCTCTATGGGCTTCCACATATCACATTGCAAATTCCACAAGAACAGTCTTAGGGAAAGGCTTCTTGAGGGGAAAGCTGTAGCTCTGTGCAATGAATTAATAGAACACAAAGCAGTTTCTCAGAAAGCTTCTTTCCAGTTTATATCGGAAGATATTTCCTTTTTCACCATATCCCTCTATAGGCTTCCAAATATCACTTTGCAAATTTCACAAGAACAGCCTTAGCGAAGGGCTCCTTGAGACAGGCTTTTTAGGGGAAAGCTGTAACTCTATGAGTTGAATTAACAGAACACAAAACAGGTTATCTGAAAGCTTGTTTCCAGTTTTTAACGGAAGATATTTCCTTTTTCACCGTATCCCCCTATGGGCTTCCAAATATCACTTTGCAAATTCCACAAGAACAGTCTTAGTGAATGGCTTCTTGAGGGGAAAGCTATAACTCTGTGAGATGAATTAAGAGAACACAGTGCAGTTTTTCATAAACCATCTTTTCGGTTTTTATGTTACGATATTTTCTTTTTCACCATAGCTCTCTAAGTGCTTCCAAATATAACTTTGCAAATTCCACAAGAATACTCTTAGGGGAAGGCTTCTTGAAGGGAAAGCTGTAACAGTGTGAGATGAATTAACAGAACACAAAGTAGTTTCTCAGAAAGCGTCTTTCCAGTTTTTAACCGAAGTTATTTTCTTTATTACCATAGCCTTCTATGGGCTTACATATATCAGTTTGCAAATTTCACAAGAACAGTCTTAGCGAAGGGCTTCTTGAGGAGAAAGCTGTAACTCTCTGAGATGAATTAACAGAACACAAAGCAGTTTCTCAGAAAGCTTCTTTTCGGTTTTTAACGGAAGATATTTCCTTTTTCAGCATAGCCCTTCAGGGCTTCCAATATCACTTTGCAAATTCCACAAGAACAGTCTTAGGGAAAGCCTTCTTGAGGGAAAAGGTGTAACTCCGTGAGATGAACTAACAGAACACAAAGCAGTTTCTCAGAACGCTTCTTTTCGGTTTTTATCTTAGGATATTTCCATTTTCACCATAGCCCTATAAGGATTTCCAAGGAAGACTTTGCAAATTCCACAACAACTGCGTTATTGAAAGGCTTCTTGAGGGGAAAGCTGTAATTCTCTGAAATGAATTAACAGAACACAAAGAAGTTTCTCAGAAAGATTCCTTTGGGTTTTTATCTTAGGATATATGCTTTTTCACCATAGCTCTCTATGGGTTTCCAAATATCACTTTTCAAATTCCACAAGAGCAGTTTTCGGGAAAGGTTTCTTGAGGGGAAAGCTGTAACTCTGTGAGGTGAATTAACAGAACTCAAATCAGTTTCTCTGATATCTTATTTCCAGTTTTTAACGGAAGATATTTCCTTTTTCTCCTTAGCCCTCTGTGGGCTTCCAAATATCACTTTGCAAATTCCACAAGAACAGCCTTAGCGAAAGGCTTCTTGAGGGGAAAGCTGTAACTCAGTGAGATGAATTAACAGAACACAAAGCAGTTTCACAGAAAGCTACTTTTCAGTTTTTATCTTAGGATATTTCCTTCTTCACCGTAGCCCTCTATGGGCTTCCAAGTATCAGTTTGCAAATTTCGCAAAAACTGTCTTAGTGAACGGCTTCTTGAGGGGAAAGCTGTAACTCTGTGAGGTGAGCTAACAGAACACAAAGCAATTTTCCAGAAAGCTTCTTTTCAGTTTTTATCTTAGAATAATTCCATTTTCAGCTTAGACCTCTATGGGCTTCCAAATATCACTTTGCATATTCCACAAGAACAGTCTTAGAGAAAGGCTTCTTGAGAGGAAAGCTGTAACTCTGTGAGAAGAATTAACAAAAGACAAAGCAGTTTCTCAGAAAGCTTCTTTTCGGCTTTTATCTCAGGATATTTCCATTTTCACCATAGCTCTCTTTGGGCTTCCAAATATCACTTTGCAAATTCCAAAAGAACAGTCTTTGCGAAAGGCTTCTTGAACAGAAAGCTGTAAATCTCTGAGATGAGTTAACAGTACAGAAAGCAGTTCCTCAAAAGCTTCTTTTCAGTTTTTATCTTAGGATATTTCCTTTTTCACCATAGTTCTCCAAGGGCTTCCAAATATCACTTTGCAAATTCCACAAGAAAAGTCTTAGCGAAAGGTTTCATGAGGGGAAAGCTGTAACTCTGTGAGATGAATTAACAGAACACAAAGTGTTTTCTCAGAAGACTTCTTTCCAGTTTTTATCTGAAGATATTACCTTTTTCACCATAGACCCCTTTGGGCTTTCAAATATCACAGTGCAAATTCCACAAGAACAGTCTTAGCGAAAGGCTTCTTGTGGAGAAAGCTGTAATTCTGTGAGATGACTTAACAGAACACAAAATACTTTCTCAGAAAGCTTCTTTCCAGTTTTCAACTTAAGATATTTCCTTTTTCACCATAGCACTCTATGTGCGTCCAAATATCACTTTCCAAATTCCACAAGAACAGTCCTAGCGAAAGGCTTCTTGAGGAGAAAGCAGTAACCCTCTGAGATGAATTAACAGAACAAAAAGGAGTTTCTCAGAAGGCTTCTTTTCAGTTTTAAACTGAAGATATTTCCTTTTTCACCATAGCCCTCTACGGGCTTGCAAATATCACTTTGCAAGTTAAACAACAACAGCCTTCACGAAAGAATTCTTGAGGGGAGAGCTGTAACTCTGTGAGATGCATTAACAGAACACAAAGCAGTCTCTCAGAAATCTTCTTTCCAGTTTTTAACTGAAGATATTTCCTTTTTCAACATGGCCACTTATGAGCTTCCAACGATCACTTTGCAAATTCACAAGAACAGACTTAGCGAAAGGCTTCTTGAAGGGAAAGCTGTAACTCTGTGAGATGAATTAACAGAACACAAAGCAGTTTCTCAGAAAGCTTCTTTTCAGTTTTTATCTTAGGATATATCCTTTTTCACCATAGCCCTCTAAGGGTTTCCAAATATCACGTTGTAAATTCCACACAACAGTCTTAGCGAATGGCTTCTTGAGGAAAAGCTGTAACTCTCTGAGATGAATTTAAAAAAACACAAAGCAGTTTCTTAGAAAGATTATTTCCAGTTTTTAACAGAAGATATATCCTTTTTCACCATAGAACTCTAAGGGCTTCCAAATATCACTTTGTAAATTCCACAAGAACAGCCTTAGAGAAAAGTTTCTTAAAGGAAAAGCTGTAACTTTGTGAGATGTATTAACAGAAGACAAAACAGTTTCTCAGTAAGATTCCTTTGTTTTTTTATTTTAGGATATTTCCTTTTTCACCATAGCTCTCTATGGGCTTCCAAATATCATGTTGCAAATTCCACAAGAACAGTCTTAGGGAAAGGCTTCTTGAGGGGAAAGCTGTAAGTCTGTGAGATGAATTAACAGAACCCAAAGCAGCCTCTCAGAAATCTTCTTTTCAGTTTTTAACGGAAGATATTTCCTTTTTCACCTTAGCCCTCTGTGGGCTTCCAAATATCACTTTGCAAATTCCCCAAGAAAAGTCTTAGCGAAAGAATTCTTGAGGAGAAAGCTCTAACTCTGTGAGATGAATTAACAGAACACAAAACAGTTTCTCAGAAAGCATCTTTCCAGTTTTTAAAGGAAGATATTTCCTTTTTCACCCTAGCCCTCTATGGGCTTAAAATATCACGTTGCAAATTCCACAAGAACAACCTCAGCTAAAGGCTTCTTGAGGGGAAAGCTGTAACTCTGTGAGATGAATTTACAGAACACAAAGCAGTTTCTCAGGAAGCTTCTTTCAGTTTATAACTGAAGATATTTCCTTTTTCACCATGGCCCTCTATGGGCTTCCCGATATCAGTTTGCAAGTTTCACAAAAAGTGTCTTAGCGACAGGCTTCTTGAGGGGAAAGCTGTAACTCTGTGAGATGAACTAACAGAACACAAAGCAGCTTCTCAGAAAGCTTCTTTCTAGTTTCTAATTGAAGGTATTTCCTTTTTCACCATAGCCTTCTATGGGCTTCCAAATATCACTTTGCAAATTTCACAAGAACAGTCTTAGTGAACGGCTTCTTGAGGATAAAGCTGTAACTCTATGAGATGAACTAACAGAACACAAGGCAGTTTCTCAGAAAGCTTCTTTTCAGTTTTTATCTTAGGATATTTCCATTTTCACTATAGCACTCTATGGGCTTCCGAATATCACTTTGCAAATTCCACAAGAATAGTATTAGCGAAAGGCTTCTTAAGGGGAAAGCTCTAACTCTTTGAGATGATTCAACAGAACACAAACCAGTTTTTCAGAAAGCTTCTTTTCAGTTTCTATCATAGGCTATTTCCTTTTTCACCATAGCCCTCTATGGTCTTCCAAATATCACCTTGCAAATTCCACAAGAACAGCCTTAGCGAAAGGCTTCTGGAAGGGAAAGATCTAATTCGGTGAGATGTATTAACAGAAAACACGCCAGTTTCTCAAGAAGCTGCTTTCTCCTTTTTAACGTGAGATATTTCCTTTTTCACCATAGCCCTCTATGGGTTACCAAATATGAATTTGCAAATTGCACAAGAAGAATCTTTGTGAACGGCTCCTTGAGAGGAAAGCTCAAACTCTGTGAGATGAACTAACAGAACACAAAGCAGTTTCTCCGAAAGCTTCTTTTCGGGTTTTAACGGAAGATATTCCCTTTTTCACCATAGCCCTCTATAGGCTTCGAAATTTCTCTTTGCAAATTCCACAAGAACAGTCTTAGTGAAAAGCTTCTGCAGGGACAAGCTGTAACTCTGTGAGATGAATTAACAGTACACAAACCAGATTCACAGAAAGCTTCTGTTCAGTTTTTATATTAGGATATTACCTTTTTCACCATCGCCTTCTAAGGGCTCCAAATATCTCTTTGCAAATTCCACAAGAACTGTCTTAGTGAAAGGCTTATTGAAGGGAAAGCTGTAACTCTGTGAGTTGAATTAAGAGAAAACAAAGTAGTTTCTCAGAAAGATTCTTTCCAGTTTTAAACTGAAGTTATTTCCTTTTTCACCATAGCCCTCTACGGGCTTCCAATATCACTTTGCAAATTTCACAAGAACAGTCTTAGTGAACGGTTTCTTGAGGGTAAAGCTGTAACTCTGTGATATGAACTAACAGAACACAAGGCAGTATCTCAGAAAGCTTCTTTTCTATTTTTATCTTAGGATATTTCCATTTTCACCATAGCCATCTATGGGCTTCCAAATATCACTTTGCAAATTCCACAAAAACAGCCTTAGCGACAGGCTTCTTGAGGGGAAAGCTGTAACTCTGTGAGTTGATTTAACAGAAAACAAAGCAGTTGCTCAGAAAGCTTCTTTTCAGTTTTTATCTTAGGGTATTTCCTTTTTCACCATAGCCCTCTAAGGGCTTCGAAATATCACTTTGCAAATTCCACAAGAATAGTCTTAGCCAAAGACTTCTGGAGGGGAAAGCTGTAACTCTGTGAGATGAATTAACAGAACACAAAGCAGTTTCTCAGAAATCTTCTTTCCAGTTTTTAACGGAAGATATTTCCTTTATCACCGTAGCCCTCTCTGGGCTTCCAAATATCACTTAGCAAATTCCACAAGAACAGTCTTACTGAATGGCTTCTTGAGGGGAAAGCGGTAACACCGTGAGATTAACTAAAAGAACACAAAGCAGTTTCTCAGGAAGCTTCTTCTCGGTTTCTATCTTAGGATATTTCCTTTTTCACCATAGCCATCTATGGGCTTCCAATTATCACTTTGCAAATTCCACAAGAACAGTCTTAGCGGAAGGTGTTTTCAGGGGAAAGCTCTAATTCTTTGAGATGAATTGACAGAACACACAGCAGTTTCTCAGAAAGCTTCTTTTCAGTTTTTAACTGAAGATATTTCCTTTTTCACCGTAGCCCTCTATGGGCTTCCAAATATCACTTTGCAAATACCACAACAGCAGCCTTAGCGAAAGGCTTCTTGAAGGTAAAACTGTACCTGTGTGAGTTCAATTAACAGAAAACAAAGCAGTTTCCCAGAAAGTTTCTTTTCAGTTTTTATCTTAGGATATTTACTTTTTCACCATAGCCCTCTAAGGGCTTCCAAATGTCACTTGTCAAATTCCACAAGAACAGTCTTAGTGAACGGCTCCTTGAGCAGAATGCTGTAACTCTGTGAGATGAACTACCAGAACAGAAAGCAGTTTCTCAGAAAGGTTCTTTTCGGTTTTTATCTTAGGATATTTCCATTTTCACCATAGCCCTCTTTGGGATTCCAAAGATCACTTTGCAAATTCCACAACGACAGCCTTAGCGAAAGGCTTTTTGAGGGGAAAGCTATAACTCGGTGAGATGAATTAACAGAACACAAAGCAGTTTCTCAGAAAGCTTCTTTCCAGTTTTTAACGGAAGATATTTCCTTTTTCACCATAGCCCTCTAAGGTCTTCGAAATATCACTTTGCAAATTCCACAAGAACAGTCTTAGCGAAAGGCTTCTTGAAGGGAGAACTGTAACTCGGTGAGATGAATTAACAGAACACTAAGCAGTTTCTCAGAAAGCTTCTTTCCAGTTTTTAACTGAAGGTATATCCTTTTTTACCATAGCCCTCTAAGGGCTTCCAAATATCTCTTTGAAAATTCCACAAGAACAGTCTTAGCGAAAGGCTTCTTTAGGGGAAAGCTGGAACACTGTGAGATGAATTAACAGAACACAAAGCAGCTTCTCAAAAAGCTTGTTTTCAGTTTTTATCTTAGTCTATTTCCTTTTTCACCATAGCCCTCTCTGGGCTTCCAAATATCACTCTGCAAATTCCACAAGAGCCGTCGTAGCGAAAGGCTTCTTGAGGGGAAAGCTGTAACACTTGGAGATGAATTAACAGAACACAAAGCAGTTTCTCAGAAGCTTCTTTCCTGTTGTTAACTGAAGATATTTCCATTTTCACCGTAGCCCTCTATGGGCTTCCAAATATCACTTTGCAAATCCCACAGGAACAGACTTAGCGAAAGGCTTCTTGTGGGTAAAGCTGTAACTCGGTGAGATGTATTAACATAACACACGGCAGATTCTCATAAAACTTCTTTCCAGTTTTTAACGGAAGATATTTCCTTTTTCACCATAGCCCTCTATGGGCTTCCAAAGATCACTTTGCAAATTCCACAAGAAGAGTCTTAGTGAAAGGCTTCTTGAGGGAAAGCTGTAACTCTGTGAAATGAATTAACAGAACACAAAGCAGTTTCTCAGAAGCTTCTTTCCAGTTGTTAACTGAAGATAATTCCATTTTCACCGTAGCCCTCTATGGGCTTCCAAATATCACTTTGCAAATCCCACAGGAACAGTCTTAGCGAAAGGCTTCTTGTGGGGAAAGCTGTAACTCGGTGAGATGTATTAACATAACACACGGCAGATTCTCATAAAACTTCTTTCCAGTTTTTAACGGAAGATATTTCCTTTTTCACCATAGCCCTCTATGGGCTTCCAAAGATCACTTTGCAAATTCCACAAGAAGAGTCTTAGTGAAAGGCTTCTTGAGGGAAAGCTGTAACTCTGTGAGTTGAATTGACAGAACACAAAGCAGTTTCTCAGAAAGCTTATTTTCAGTTTCTATCTTAGGATAATTCCTTTTTCAAAATAGACTTCTATTGGCTTCCAAATATGACTTTGCAAATTCCACAAGAACAGTCTTAGCGAAAGGCTTCTGGAGGTGAAGCTGTAACTCTGTGAGATGAATTAACAGAACAAATAGCAATTTCTCAGAAATCTTCTTTCCAGTTTTTAACAGAAGAAATTTCCTTTTTCACCATAGCCCTCTATGGACTTCCAAATATCACTTTGCAAATCCCACAAGAACAGTCCTAGCGAATGTCTTCTTGAGGGAAAAGCTGTAACTCGGTGAGGTGCATTAAGAGAACACATGGCGGTTTCTCAGAAAGCTATTTTCCAGTTTTTAAGAGAAGATTGTCCCTTTTTTACCATAGCCCTCTGTGGGTTTCCAAATATCACGTTGCAAATTCCACAAGAACAGTCTTAGTGATCGGCTTCTTGAGGGGAAAGCTGTAACTTTGTGAGATGTATTAGCAGAACACAAATGAGTTTCTCAGAAGTCTTCTTTCCAGTTTTTAACGGAAGATATTTCCTTTTTCACCATAGCACTCTGCGGGCTTCCAAATATCACGTTGCAAATTCCACAAGAACAATCTTAGCGAAAGGCTTCTGGAGGGGAAATCTATAACTCCGTGAGATCAATTAAGAAAACACAATGCAGTTTTTCAGAAAGCATCTTTTCAGTTTTTATCTTAGGATATTTCCTTTTTCACCATAGCCTTCTAGGAGCTTCCAAATATCACTTTGAAAATTCCACAAGAACAGTCTTAAGGAAAGGCTTTTTGAGGTGAAAGCTGTAGACTGTGAGAGGAATTAACAGAACACAAAGAAGTCTCTCAGAAAGCTTCTTTCCTGTTTTTAATGGAAGATATTTCCTTTTTCACCATAGCCATCTACGGGCTTCTAAGATCACTTTGCAAATTCCACAAGAACAGTCTTAGCGAAAGGCTTCTGGAGAGCAAAGCTGTAATTCTGTGAGATGAACTAACAAAACACAAAGCAGTTTCTCAGAAAGCTTCTTTTCGGTTTTTAACGGAAGAAATTTCCTTTTTCATCATAGCCCTCAATGGGCTTCCAAATTTCACTTTCCAAATTCCAGAAGAACAGTCTTACAGAAAGGCTTCTTGAGGGGAAAGCTGTAACTCGGTGAGATAAATTAACAGAACACACGGCAGTTTCTCAGAAACCTTCTTTCCAGTTTTTAACTGAAGATATTTCCTTTTTCACCATAGCCCTCTCTGGGCTTCCAAATATCACTTTGCAAATTCCACAAGAACAGTCTTAGCGAAAGGCTTCTGGAGGGGAAAGCTGTACATCTGTGAGATGAATTAACAGAACACAAAGCAGTTTCTCAGAAAACTTCTTTTCAGTTTTTATCTTAGGATATTTCCTTTTTCACCATAGCTCTCTCTTTGCTTCCAAATATCACTTTGCAAATTCCACAAGAACAGTGTTAGCGAAAGGTTTCTGGATGGGAGAGCTGTAACTCTGTGAGATGCATTAACGGAACACAAAGCAGTTTCTCAGAAATCTTCTTTCCAGTTTTTATCGGAAGATATATCCTTTTTCATCTTAGCCGTCTATGGGCTTCCAAATATCACTTTGCAAATTCCAAAAGAAGAGTCTTAGCGAAAGGTTTCTTGAGGGGAAAGCTGTACCTCTGTGAGTTGAATTAACAGAACACAAAGCAGTTTCTCAGAAAGCTTCTTTTCAGTTTTTATCATAGGATATTTCCTTTTTCACCATAGCCCTCTATGGGCTTCCAAATATCACTTTGCAAATTCCACAGGAACAGTCTTAGCGGAAGGTGTTTTCAGGGGAAAGCTCTAATTCTTTGAGATGAATTGACAGAACACACAGCAGTTTCTCAGAAAGCTTCTTTTCAGTTTTTAACTGAAGATATTTCCTTTTTCACCGTAGCCCTCTATGGGCTTCCAAATATCACTTTGCAAATACCACAACAGCAGCCTTAGCGAAAGGCTTCTTGAAGGTAAAACTGTACCTGTGTGAGTTCAATTAACAGAAAACAAAGCAGTTTCCCAGAAAGTTTCTTTTCAGTTTTTATCTTAGGATATTTACTTTTTCACCATAGCCCTCTAAGGGCTTCCAAATGTCACTTGTCAAATTCCACAAGAACAGTCTTAGTGAACGGCTCCTTGAGCAGAATGCTGTAACTCTGTGAGATGAACTACCAGAACAGAAAGCAGTTTCTCAGAAAGGTTCTTTTCGGTTTTTATCTTAGGATATTTCCATTTTCACCATAGCCCTCTTTGGGATTCCAAAGATCACTTTGCAAATTCCACAACGACAGCCTTAGCGAAAGGCTTTTTGAGGGGAAAGCTATAACTCGGTGAGATGAATTAACAGAACACAAAGCAGTTTCTCAGAAAGCTTCTTTCCAGTTTTTAACGGAAGATATTTCCTTTTTCACCATAGCCCTCTAAGGTCTTCGAAATATCACTTTGCAAATTCCACAAGAACAGTCTTAGCGAAAGGCTTCTTGAAGGGAGAACTGTAACTCGGTGAGATGAATTAACAGAACACTAAGCAGTTTCTCAGAAAGCTTCTTTCCAGTTTTTAACTGAAGGTATATCCTTTTTTACCATAGCCCTCTAAGGGCTTCCAAATATCTCTTTGAAAATTCCACAAGAACAGTCTTAGCGAAAGGCTTCTTTAGGGGAAAGCTGGAACACTGTGAGATGAATTAACAGAACACAAAGCAGCTTCTCAAAAAGCTTGTTTTCAGTTTTTATCTTAGTCTATTTCCTTTTTCACCATAGCCCTCTCTGGGCTTCCAAATATCACTCTGCAAATTCCACAAGAGCCGTCGTAGCGAAAGGCTTCTTGAGGGGAAAGCTGTAACACTTGGAGATGAATTAACAGAACACAAAGCAGTTTCTCAGAAGCTTCTTTCCTGTTGTTAACTGAAGATATTTCCATTTTCACCGTAGCCCTCTATGGGCTTCCAAATATCACTTTGCAAATCCCACAGGAACAGACTTAGCGAAAGGCTTCTTGTGGGTAAAGCTGTAACTCGGTGAGATGTATTAACATAACACACGGCAGATTCTCATAAAACTTCTTTCCAGTTTTTAACGGAAGATATTTCCTTTTTCACCATAGCCCTCTATGGGCTTCCAAAGATCACTTTGCAAATTCCACAAGAAGAGTCTTAGTGAAAGGCTTCTTGAGGGAAAGCTGTAACTCTGTGAAATGAATTAACAGAACACAAAGCAGTTTCTCAGAAGCTTCTTTCCAGTTGTTAACTGAAGATAATTCCATTTTCACCGTAGCCCTCTATGGGCTTCCAAATATCACTTTGCAAATCCCACAGGAACAGTCTTAGCGAAAGGCTTCTTGTGGGGAAAGCTGTAACTCGGTGAGATGTATTAACATAACACACGGCAGATTCTCATAAAACTTCTTTCCAGTTTTTAACGGAAGATATTTCCTTTTTCACCATAGCCCTCTATGGGCTTCCAAAGATCACTTTGCAAATTCCACAAGAAGAGTCTTAGTGAAAGGCTTCTTGAGGGAAAGCTGTAACTCTGTGAGTTGAATTGACAGAACACAAAGCAGTTTCTCAGAAAGCTTATTTTCAGTTTCTATCTTAGGATAATTCCTTTTTCAAAATAGACTTCTATTGGCTTCCAAATATGACTTTGCAAATTCCAAAAGAACAGTCTTTGCGAAAGGCTTCTTGAACAGAAAGCTGTAAATCTCTGAGATGAGTTAACAGTACAGAAAGCAGTTCCTCAAAAGCTTCTTTTCAGTTTTTATCTTAGGATATTTCCTTTTTCACCATAGTTCTCCAAGGGCTTCCAAATATCACTTTGCAAATTCCACAAGAAAAGTCTTAGCGAAAGGTTTCATGAGGGGAAAGCTGTAACTCTGTGAGATGAATTAACAGAACACAAAGTGTTTTCTCAGAAGACTTCTTTCCAGTTTTTATCTGAAGATATTACCTTTTTCACCATAGACCCCTTTGGGCTTTCAAATATCACAGTGCAAATTCCACAAGAACAGTCTTAGCGAAAGGCTTCTTGTGGAGAAAGCTGTAATTCTGTGAGATGACTTAACAGAACACAAAATACTTTCTCAGAAAGCTTCTTTCCAGTTTTCAACTTAAGATATTTCCTTTTTCACCATAGCACTCTATGTGCGTCCAAATATCACTTTCCAAATTCCACAAGAACAGTCCTAGCGAAAGGCTTCTTGAGGAGAAAGCAGTAACCCTCTGAGATGAATTAACAGAACAAAAAGGAGTTTCTCAGAAGGCTTCTTTTCAGTTTTAAACTGAAGATATTTCCTTTTTCACCATAGCCCTCTACGGGCTTGCAAATATCACTTTGCAAGTTAAACAACAACAGCCTTCACGAAAGAATTCTTGAGGGGAGAGCTGTAACTCTGTGAGATGCATTAACAGAACACAAAGCAGTCTCTCAGAAATCTTCTTTCCAGTTTTTAACTGAAGATATTTCCTTTTTCAACATGGCCACTTATGAGCTTCCAACGATCACTTTGCAAATTCACAAGAACAGACTTAGCGAAAGGCTTCTTGAAGGGAAAGCTGTAACTCTGTGAGATGAATTAACAGAACACAAAGCAGTTTCTCAGAAAGCTTCTTTTCAGTTTTTATCTTAGGATATATCCTTTTTCACCATAGCCCTCTAAGGGTTTCCAAATATCACGTTGTAAATTCCACACAACAGTCTTAGCGAATGGCTTCTTGAGGAAAAGCTGTAACTCTCTGAGATGAATTTAAAAAAACACAAAGCAGTTTCTTAGAAAGATTATTTCCAGTTTTTAACGGAAGATATATCCTTTTTCACCATAGAACTCTAAGGGCTTCCAAATATCACTTTGTAAATTCCACAAGAACAGCCTTAGAGAAAAGTTTCTTAAAGGAAAAGCTGTAACTTTGTGAGATGTATTAACAGAAGACAAAACATTTCTCAGTAAGATTCCTTTGTTTTTTTATTTTAGGATATTTCCTTTTTCACCATAGCTCTCTATGGGCTTCCAAATATCATGTTGCAAATTCCACAAGAACAGTGTTAGCGAAAGGTTTCTGGATGGGAGAGCTGTAACTCTGTGAGATGAATTAACAGAACCCAGAGCAGTTTCTCAGAAATCTTCTTTCCAGTTTTTATGGAAGATATTTCCTTTTTCAGCATAGCCCTCTATGGGCTTCCAAATATCACTTTGCAAATTCCACAAGAACAGTCTTAGTGAATGGCTTCTTGAGGGGAAATCTGTAACTCTATGAGATGAATTAAGAGAACACAGCGCAGTTTCTCATAATGCTTCCTTTTGGTTTTTATCTTAGGATATTTTCTTTTTCGCCAGAGCCCCCTATGGGCTTCCAAATATCACTTTGCAGATTCCACAAGAACAGTCTTAGGGAAAGACTTCTTGAGGGGAAAGCTGTAACTCTCTGAGATCAATTAACAAAAAAAAAGCAGTTTCTCAGAAATCTTCTTCCAAGATTTTAATGGAAGATATTTCCTTTTTCACCATAGCCCTCTATGGGTTTCCAAATATCACATTTCAAGTTCCACAAGAACAGTCTTAGCGAAAGGCTTTTGGGGGAGAATGCTTAAATCTGTAATAAGAATTAACGGACACAAAACTGTTTTTCAGAAAACTTCTTTCCACTTTTTAACGGAAGATATTTCTTTTTTCACCATAGCCCTCTATGTGCTTCCAAATATCACTTTGCAAATATCACAAGAACAGAGGAAAGCTGTAACTCTTTGAGATGAACTAACAGAACACAAAGCAGTTTCTCAGAAAGCTTCTTTCCAGTTTTGAACGGAAGATATTTCCTTTTCCAACAAAGCCCTCTAAGGGCTTCCGAATATCACTTTGAAAATTCCACAAGAACAGTCTTAGCGAAATGCTTCTTGAAGGGAAAGCTGTAACACTGTGAGATGAATTGACAGAACCCAGAGCGGTTTCTCAGAAATCTTCTTTCCAGTTTTTACGGAAGATATTTCCTTTTTCAGCATAGCCCTCTATGGGCTTCCACATATCACATTGCAAATTCCACAAGAACAGTCTTAGGGAAAGGCTTCTTGAGGGGAAAGCTGTAGCTCTGTGCAATGAATTAATAGAACACAAAGCAGTTTCTCAGAAAGCTTCTTTCCAGTTTATATCGGAAGATATTTCCTTTTTCACCATATCCCTCTATAGGCTTCCAAATATCACTTTGCAAATTTCACAAGAACAGCCTTAGCGAAGGGCTCCTTGAGACAGGCTTTTTAGGGGAAAGCTGTAACTCTATGAGTTGAATTAACAGAACACAAAACAGGTTATCTGAAAGCTTGTTTCCAGTTTTTAACGGAAGATATTTCCTTTTTCACCGTATCCCCCTATGGGCTTCCAAATATCACTTTGCAAATTCCACAAGAACAGTCTTAGTGAATGGCTTCTTGAGGGGAAAGCTATAACTCTGTGAGATGAATTAAGAGAACACAGTGCAGTTTTTCATAAACCATCTTTTCGGTTTTTATGTTACGATATTTTCTTTTTCACCATAGCTCTCTAAGTGCTTCCAAATATAACTTTGCAAATTCCACAAGAATACTCTTAGGGGAAGGCTTCTTGAAGGGAAAGCTGTAACAGTGTGAGATGAATTAACAGAACACAAAGTAGTTTCTCAGAAAGCGTCTTTCCAGTTTTTAACCGAAGTTATTTTCTTTATTACCATAGCCTTCTATGGGCTTACATATATCAGTTTGCAAATTTCACAAGAACAGTCTTAGCGAAGGGCTTCTTGAGGAGAAAGCTGTAACTCTCTGAGATGAATTAACAGAACACAAAGCAGTTTCTCAGAAAGCTTCTTTTCGGTTTTTAACGGAAGATATTTCCTTTTTCAGCATAGCCCTTCAGGGCTTCCAATATCACTTTGCAAATTCCACAAGAACAGTCTTAGGGAAAGCCTTCTTGAGGGAAAAGGTGTAACTCCGTGAGATGAACTAACAGAACACAAAGCAGTTTCTCAGAACGCTTCTTTTCGGTTTTTATCTTAGGATATTTCCATTTTCACCATAGCCCTATAAGGATTTCCAAGGAAGACTTTGCAAATTCCACAACAACTGCGTTATTGAAAGGCTTCTTGAGGGGAAAGCTGTAATTCTCTGAAATGAATTAACAGAACACAAAGAAGTTTCTCAGAAAGATTCCTTTGGGTTTTTATCTTAGGATATATGCTTTTTCACCATAGCTCTCTATGGGTTTCCAAATATCACTTTTCAAATTCCACAAGAGCAGTTTTCGGGAAAGGTTTCTTGAGGGGAAAGCTGTAACTCTGTGAGGTGAATTAACAGAACTCAAATCAGTTTCTCTGATATCTTATTTCCAGTTTTTAACGGAAGATATTTCCTTTTTCTCCTTAGCCCTCTGTGGGCTTCCAAATATCACTTTGCAAATTCCACAAGAACAGCCTTAGCGAAAGGCTTCTTGAGGGGAAAGCTGTAACTCAGTGAGATGAATTAACAGAACACAAAGCAGTTTCACAGAAAGCTACTTTTCAGTTTTTATCTTAGGATATTTCCTTCTTCACCGTAGCCCTCTATGGGCTTCCAAGTATCAGTTTGCAAATTTCGCAAAAACTGTCTTAGTGAACGGCTTCTTGAGGGGAAAGCTGTAACTCTGTGAGGTGAGCTAACAGAACACAAAGCAATTTTCCAGAAAGCTTCTTTTCAGTTTTTATCTTAGAATAATTCCATTTTCAGCTTAGACCTCTATGGGCTTCCAAATATCACTTTGCATATTCCACAAGAACAGTCTTAGAGAAAGGCTTCTTGAGAGGAAAGCTGTAACTCTGTGAGAAGAATTAACAAAAGACAAAGCAGTTTCTCAGAAAGCTTCTTTTCGGCTTTTATCTCAGGATATTTCCATTTTCACCATAGCTCTCTTTGGGCTTCCAAATATCACTTTGCAAATTCCAAAAGAACAGTCTTTGCGAAAGGCTTCTTGAACAGAAAGCTGTAAATCTCTGAGATGAGTTAACAGTACAGAAAGCAGTTCCTCAAAAGCTTCTTTTCAGTTTTTATCTTAGGATATTTCCTTTTTCACCATAGTTCTCCAAGGGCTTCCAAATATCACTTTGCAAATTCCACAAGAAAAGTCTTAGCGAAAGGTTTCATGAGGGGAAAGCTGTAACTCTGTGAGATGAATTAACAGAACACAAAGTGTTTTCTCAGAAGACTTCTTTCCAGTTTTTATCTGAAGATATTACCTTTTTCACCATAGACCCCTTTGGGCTTTCAAATATCACAGTGCAAATTCCACAAGAACAGTCTTAGCGAAAGGCTTCTTGTGGAGAAAGCTGTAATTCTGTGAGATGACTTAACAGAACACAAAATACTTTCTCAGAAAGCTTCTTTCCAGTTTTCAACTTAAGATATTTCCTTTTTCACCATAGCACTCTATGTGCGTCCAAATATCACTTTCCAAATTCCACAAGAACAGTCCTAGCGAAAGGCTTCTTGAGGAGAAAGCAGTAACCCTCTGAGATGAATTAACAGAACAAAAAGGAGTTTCTCAGAAGGCTTCTTTTCAGTTTTAAACTGAAGATATTTCCTTTTTCACCATAGCCCTCTACGGGCTTGCAAATATCACTTTGCAAGTTAAACAACAACAGCCTTCACGAAAGAATTCTTGAGGGGAGAGCTGTAACTCTGTGAGATGCATTAACAGAACACAAAGCAGTCTCTCAGAAATCTTCTTTCCAGTTTTTAACTGAAGATATTTCCTTTTTCAACATGGCCACTTATGAGCTTCCAACGATCACTTTGCAAATTCACAAGAACAGACTTAGCGAAAGGCTTCTTGAAGGGAAAGCTGTAACTCTGTGAGATGAATTAACAGAACACAAAGCAGTTTCTCAGAAAGCTTCTTTTCAGTTTTTATCTTAGGATATATCCTTTTTCACCATAGCCCTCTAAGGGTTTCCAAATATCACGTTGTAAATTCCACACAACAGTCTTAGCGAATGGCTTCTTGAGGAAAAGCTGTAACTCTCTGAGATGAATTTAAAAAAACACAAAGCAGTTTCTTAGAAAGATTATTTCCAGTTTTTAACAGAAGATATATCCTTTTTCACCATAGAACTCTAAGGGCTTCCAAATATCACTTTGTAAATTCCACAAGAACAGCCTTAGAGAAAAGTTTCTTAAAGGAAAAGCTGTAACTTTGTGAGATGTATTAACAGAAGACAAAACAGTTTCTCAGTAAGATTCCTTTGTTTTTTTATTTTAGGATATTTCCTTTTTCACCATAGCTCTCTATGGGCTTCCAAATATCATGTTGCAAATTCCACAAGAACAGTCTTAGGGAAAGGCTTCTTGAGGGGAAAGCTGTAAGTCTGTGAGATGAATTAACAGAACCCAAAGCAGCCTCTCAGAAATCTTCTTTTCAGTTTTTAACGGAAGATATTTCCTTTTTCACCTTAGCCCTCTGTGGGCTTCCAAATATCACTTTGCAAATTCCCCAAGAAAAGTCTTAGCGAAAGAATTCTTGAGGAGAAAGCTCTAACTCTGTGAGATGAATTAACAGAACACAAAACAGTTTCTCAGAAAGCATCTTTCCAGTTTTTAAAGGAAGATATTTCCTTTTTCACCCTAGCCCTCTATGGGCTTAAAATATCACGTTGCAAATTCCACAAGAACAACCTCAGCTAAAGGCTTCTTGAGGGGAAAGCTGTAACTCTGTGAGATGAATTTACAGAACACAAAGCAGTTTCTCAGGAAGCTTCTTTCAGTTTATAACTGAAGATATTTCCTTTTTCACCATGGCCCTCTATGGGCTTCCCGATATCAGTTTGCAAGTTTCACAAAAAGTGTCTTAGCGACAGGCTTCTTGAGGGGAAAGCTGTAACTCTGTGAGATGAACTAACAGAACACAAAGCAGCTTCTCAGAAAGCTTCTTTCTAGTTTCTAATTGAAGGTATTTCCTTTTTCACCATAGCCTTCTATGGGCTTCCAAATATCACTTTGCAAATTTCACAAGAACAGTCTTAGTGAACGGCTTCTTGAGGATAAAGCTGTAACTCTATGAGATGAACTAACAGAACACAAGGCAGTTTCTCAGAAAGCTTCTTTTCAGTTTTTATCTTAGGATATTTCCATTTTCACTATAGCACTCTATGGGCTTCCGAATATCACTTTGCAAATTCCACAAGAATAGTATTAGCGAAAGGCTTCTTAAGGGGAAAGCTCTAACTCTTTGAGATGATTCAACAGAACACAAACCAGTTTTTCAGAAAGCTTCTTTTCAGTTTCTATCATAGGCTATTTCCTTTTTCACCATAGCCCTCTATGGTCTTCCAAATATCACCTTGCAAATTCCACAAGAACAGCCTTAGCGAAAGGCTTCTGGAAGGGAAAGATCTAATTCGGTGAGATGTATTAACAGAAAACACGCCAGTTTCTCAAGAAGCTGCTTTCTCCTTTTTAACGTGAGATATTTCCTTTTTCACCATAGCCCTCTATGGGTTACCAAATATGAATTTGCAAATTGCACAAGAAGAATCTTTGTGAACGGCTCCTTGAGAGGAAAGCTCAAACTCTGTGAGATGAACTAACAGAACACAAAGCAGTTTCTCCGAAAGCTTCTTTTCGGGTTTTAACGGAAGATATTCCCTTTTTCACCATAGCCCTCTATAGGCTTCGAAATTTCTCTTTGCAAATTCCACAAGAACAGTCTTAGTGAAAAGCTTCTGCAGGGACAAGCTGTAACTCTGTGAGATGAATTAACAGTACACAAACCAGATTCACAGAAAGCTTCTGTTCAGTTTTTATATTAGGATATTACCTTTTTCACCATCGCCTTCTAAGGGCTCCAAATATCTCTTTGCAAATTCCACAAGAACTGTCTTAGTGAAAGGCTTATTGAAGGGAAAGCTGTAACTCTGTGAGTTGAATTAAGAGAAAACAAAGTAGTTTCTCAGAAAGATTCTTTCCAGTTTTAAACTGAAGTTATTTCCTTTTTCACCATAGCCCTCTACGGGCTTCCAATATCACTTTGCAAATTTCACAAGAACAGTCTTAGTGAACGGTTTCTTGAGGGTAAAGCTGTAACTCTGTGATATGAACTAACAGAACACAAGGCAGTATCTCAGAAAGCTTCTTTTCTATTTTTATCTTAGGATATTTCCATTTTCACCATAGCCATCTATGGGCTTCCAAATATCACTTTGCAAATTCCACAAAAACAGCCTTAGCGACAGGCTTCTTGAGGGGAAAGCTGTAACTCTGTGAGTTGATTTAACAGAAAACAAAGCAGTTGCTCAGAAAGCTTCTTTTCAGTTTTTATCTTAGGGTATTTCCTTTTTCACCATAGCCCTCTAAGGGCTTCGAAATATCACTTTGCAAATTCCACAAGAATAGTCTTAGCCAAAGACTTCTGGAGGGGAAAGCTGTAACTCTGTGAGATGAATTAACAGAACACAAAGCAGTTTCTCAGAAATCTTCTTTCCAGTTTTTAACGGAAGATATTTCCTTTATCACCGTAGCCCTCTCTGGGCTTCCAAATATCACTTAGCAAATTCCACAAGAACAGTCTTACTGAATGGCTTCTTGAGGGGAAAGCGGTAACACCGTGAGATTAACTAAAAGAACACAAAGCAGTTTCTCAGGAAGCTTCTTCTCGGTTTCTATCTTAGGATATTTCCTTTTTCACCATAGCCATCTATGGGCTTCCAATTATCACTTTGCAAATTCCACAAGAACAGTCTTAGCGGAAGGTGTTTTCAGGGGAAAGCTCTAATTCTTTGAGATGAATTGACAGAACACACAGCAGTTTCTCAGAAAGCTTCTTTTCAGTTTTTAACTGAAGATATTTCCTTTTTCACCGTAGCCCTCTATGGGCTTCCAAATATCACTTTGCAAATACCACAACAGCAGCCTTAGCGAAAGGCTTCTTGAAGGTAAAACTGTACCTGTGTGAGTTCAATTAACAGAAAACAAAGCAGTTTCCCAGAAAGTTTCTTTTCAGTTTTTATCTTAGGATATTTACTTTTTCACCATAGCCCTCTAAGGGCTTCCAAATGTCACTTGTCAAATTCCACAAGAACAGTCTTAGTGAACGGCTCCTTGAGCAGAATGCTGTAACTCTGTGAGATGAACTACCAGAACAGAAAGCAGTTTCTCAGAAAGGTTCTTTTCGGTTTTTATCTTAGGATATTTCCATTTTCACCATAGCCCTCTTTGGGATTCCAAAGATCACTTTGCAAATTCCACAACGACAGCCTTAGCGAAAGGCTTTTTGAGGGGAAAGCTATAACTCGGTGAGATGAATTAACAGAACACAAAGCAGTTTCTCAGAAAGCTTCTTTCCAGTTTTTAACGGAAGATATTTCCTTTTTCACCATAGCCCTCTAAGGTCTTCGAAATATCACTTTGCAAATTCCACAAGAACAGTCTTAGCGAAAGGCTTCTTGAAGGGAGAACTGTAACTCGGTGAGATGAATTAACAGAACACTAAGCAGTTTCTCAGAAAGCTTCTTTCCAGTTTTTAACTGAAGGTATATCCTTTTTTACCATAGCCCTCTAAGGGCTTCCAAATATCTCTTTGAAAATTCCACAAGAACAGTCTTAGCGAAAGGCTTCTTTAGGGGAAAGCTGGAACACTGTGAGATGAATTAACAGAACACAAAGCAGCTTCTCAAAAAGCTTGTTTTCAGTTTTTATCTTAGTCTATTTCCTTTTTCACCATAGCCCTCTCTGGGCTTCCAAATATCACTCTGCAAATTCCACAAGAGCCGTCGTAGCGAAAGGCTTCTTGAGGGGAAAGCTGTAACACTTGGAGATGAATTAACAGAACACAAAGCAGTTTCTCAGAAGCTTCTTTCCTGTTGTTAACTGAAGATATTTCCATTTTCACCGTAGCCCTCTATGGGCTTCCAAATATCACTTTGCAAATCCCACAGGAACAGACTTAGCGAAAGGCTTCTTGTGGGCAAAGCTGTAACTCGGTGAGATGTATTAACATAACACACGGCAGATTCTCATAAAACTTCTTTCCAGTTTTTAACGGAAGATATTTCCTTTTTCACCATAGCCCTCTATGGGCTTCCAAAGATCACTTTGCAAATTCCACAAGAAGAGTCTTAGTGAAAGGCTTCTTGAGGGAAAGCTGTAACTCTGTGAAATGAATTAACAGAACACAAAGCAGTTTCTCAGAAGCTTCTTTCCAGTTGTTAACTGAAGATAATTCCATTTTCACCGTAGCCCTCTATGGGCTTCCAAATATCACTTTGCAAATCCCACAGGAACAGTCTTAGCGAAAGGCTTCTTGTGGGGAAAGCTGTAACTCGGTGAGATGTATTAACATAACACACGGCAGATTCTCATAAAACTTCTTTCCAGTTTTTAACGGAAGATATTTCCTTTTTCACCATAGCCCTCTATGGGCTTCCAAAGATCACTTTGCAAATTCCACAAGAAGAGTCTTAGTGAAAGGCTTCTTGAGGGAAAGCTGTAACTCTGTGAGTTGAATTGACAGAACACAAAGCAGTTTCTCAGAAAGCTTATTTTCAGTTTCTATCTTAGGATAATTCCTTTTTCAAAATAGACTTCTATTGGCTTCCAAATATGACTTTGCAAATTCCAAAAGAACAGTCTTTGCGAAAGGCTTCTTGAACAGAAAGCTGTAAATCTCTGAGATGAGTTAACAGTACAGAAAGCAGTTCCTCAAAAGCTTCTTTTCAGTTTTTATCTTAGGATATTTCCTTTTTCACCATAGTTCTCCAAGGGCTTCCAAATATCACTTTGCAAATTCCACAAGAAAAGTCTTAGCGAAAGGTTTCATGAGGGGAAAGCTGTAACTCTGTGAGATGAATTAACAGAACACAAAGTGTTTTCTCAGAAGACTTCTTTCCAGTTTTTATCTGAAGATATTACCTTTTTCACCATAGACCCCTTTGGGCTTTCAAATATCACAGTGCAAATTCCACAAGAACAGTCTTAGCGAAAGGCTTCTTGTGGAGAAAGCTGTAATTCTGTGAGATGACTTAACAGAACACAAAATACTTTCTCAGAAAGCTTCTTTCCAGTTTTCAACTTAAGATATTTCCTTTTTCACCATAGCACTCTATGTGCGTCCAAATATCACTTTCCAAATTCCACAAGAACAGTCCTAGCGAAAGGCTTCTTGAGGAGAAAGCAGTAACCCTCTGAGATGAATTAACAGAACAAAAAGGAGTTTCTCAGAAGGCTTCTTTTCAGTTTTAAACTGAAGATATTTCCTTTTTCACCATAGCCCTCTACGGGCTTGCAAATATCACTTTGCAAGTTAAACAACAACAGCCTTCACGAAAGAATTCTTGAGGGGAGAGCTGTAACTCTGTGAGATGCATTAACAGAACACAAAGCAGTCTCTCAGAAATCTTCTTTCCAGTTTTTAACTGAAGATATTTCCTTTTTCAACATGGCCACTTATGAGCTTCCAACGATCACTTTGCAAATTCACAAGAACAGACTTAGCGAAAGGCTTCTTGAAGGGAAAGCTGTAACTCTGTGAGATGAATTAACAGAACACAAAGCAGTTTCTCAGAAAGCTTCTTTTCAGTTTTTATCTTAGGATATATCCTTTTTCACCATAGCCCTCTAAGGGTTTCCAAATATCACGTTGTAAATTCCACACAACAGTCTTAGCGAATGGCTTCTTGAGGAAAAGCTGTAACTCTCTGAGATGAATTTAAAAAAACACAAAGCAGTTTCTTAGAAAGATTATTTCCAGTTTTTAACGGAAGATATATCCTTTTTCACCATAGAACTCTAAGGGCTTCCAAATATCACTTTGTAAATTCCACAAGAACAGCCTTAGAGAAAAGTTTCTTAAAGGAAAAGCTGTAACTTTGTGAGATGTATTAACAGAAGACAAAACATTTCTCAGTAAGATTCCTTTGTTTTTTTATTTTAGGATATTTCCTTTTTCACCATAGCTCTCTATGGGCTTCCAAATATCATGTTGCAAATTCCACAAGAACAGTGTTAGCGAAAGGTTTCTGGATGGGAGAGCTGTAACTCTGTGAGATGAATTAACAGAACCCAGAGCAGTTTCTCAGAAATCTTCTTTCCAGTTTTTATGGAAGATATTTCCTTTTTCAGCATAGCCCTCTATGGGCTTCCAAATATCACTTTGCAAATTCCACAAGAACAGTCTTAGTGAATGGCTTCTTGAGGGGAAATCTGTAACTCTATGAGATGAATTAAGAGAACACAGCGCAGTTTCTCATAATGCTTCCTTTTGGTTTTTATCTTAGGATATTTTCTTTTTCGCCAGAGCCCCCTATGGGCTTCCAAATATCACTTTGCAGATTCCACAAGAACAGTCTTAGGGAAAGACTTCTTGAGGGGAAAGCTGTAACTCTCTGAGATCAATTAACAAAAAAAAAGCAGTTTCTCAGAAATCTTCTTCCAAGATTTTAATGGAAGATATTTCCTTTTTCACCATAGCCCTCTATGGGTTTCCAAATATCACATTTCAAGTTCCACAAGAACAGTCTTAGCGAAAGGCTTTTGGGGGAGAATGCTTAAATCTGTAATAAGAATTAACGGACACAAAACTGTTTTTCAGAAAACTTCTTTCCACTTTTTAACGGAAGATATTTCTTTTTTCACCATAGCCCTCTATGTGCTTCCAAATATCACTTTGCAAATATCACAAGAACAGAGGAAAGCTGTAACTCTTTGAGATGAACTAACAGAACACAAAGCAGTTTCTCAGAAAGCTTCTTTCCAGTTTTGAACGGAAGATATTTCCTTTTCCAACAAAGCCCTCTAAGGGCTTCCGAATATCACTTTGAAAATTCCACAAGAACAGTCTTAGCGAAATGCTTCTTGAAGGGAAAGCTGTAACACTGTGAGATGAATTGACAGAACCCAGAGCGGTTTCTCAGAAATCTTCTTTCCAGTTTTTACGGAAGATATTTCCTTTTTCAGCATAGCCCTCTATGGGCTTCCACATATCACATTGCAAATTCCACAAGAACAGTCTTAGGGAAAGGCTTCTTGAGGGGAAAGCTGTAGCTCTGTGCAATGAATTAATAGAACACAAAGCAGTTTCTCAGAAAGCTTCTTTCCAGTTTATATCGGAAGATATTTCCTTTTTCACCATATCCCTCTATAGGCTTCCAAATATCACTTTGCAAATTTCACAAGAACAGCCTTAGCGAAGGGCTCCTTGAGACAGGCTTTTTAGGGGAAAGCTGTAACTCTATGAGTTGAATTAACAGAACACAAAACAGGTTATCTGAAAGCTTGTTTCCAGTTTTTAACGGAAGATATTTCCTTTTTCACCGTATCCCCCTATGGGCTTCCAAATATCACTTTGCAAATTCCACAAGAACAGTCTTAGTGAATGGCTTCTTGAGGGGAAAGCTATAACTCTGTGAGATGAATTAAGAGAACACAGTGCAGTTTTTCATAAACCATCTTTTCGGTTTTTATGTTACGATATTTTCTTTTTCACCATAGCTCTCTAAGTGCTTCCAAATATAACTTTGCAAATTCCACAAGAATACTCTTAGGGGAAGGCTTCTTGAAGGGAAAGCTGTAACAGTGTGAGATGAATTAACAGAACACAAAGTAGTTTCTCAGAAAGCGTCTTTCCAGTTTTTAACCGAAGTTATTTTCTTTATTACCATAGCCTTCTATGGGCTTACATATATCAGTTTGCAAATTTCACAAGAACAGTCTTAGCGAAGGGCTTCTTGAGGAGAAAGCTGTAACTCTCTGAGATGAATTAACAGAACACAAAGCAGTTTCTCAGAAAGCTTCTTTTCGGTTTTTAACGGAAGATATTTCCTTTTTCAGCATAGCCCTTCAGGGCTTCCAATATCACTTTGCAAATTCCACAAGAACAGTCTTAGGGAAAGCCTTCTTGAGGGAAAAGGTGTAACTCCGTGAGATGAACTAACAGAACACAAAGCAGTTTCTCAGAACGCTTCTTTTCGGTTTTTATCTTAGGATATTTCCATTTTCACCATAGCCCTATAAGGATTTCCAAGGAAGACTTTGCAAATTCCACAACAACTGCGTTATTGAAAGGCTTCTTGAGGGGAAAGCTGTAATTCTCTGAAATGAATTAACAGAACACAAAGAAGTTTCTCAGAAAGATTCCTTTGGGTTTTTATCTTAGGATATATGCTTTTTCACCATAGCTCTCTATGGGTTTCCAAATATCACTTTTCAAATTCCACAAGAGCAGTTTTCGGGAAAGGTTTCTTGAGGGGAAAGCTGTAACTCTGTGAGGTGAATTAACAGAACTCAAATCAGTTTCTCTGATATCTTATTTCCAGTTTTTAACGGAAGATATTTCCTTTTTCTCCTTAGCCCTCTGTGGGCTTCCAAATATCACTTTGCAAATTCCACAAGAACAGCCTTAGCGAAAGGCTTCTTGAGGGGAAAGCTGTAACTCAGTGAGATGAATTAACAGAACACAAAGCAGTTTCACAGAAAGCTACTTTTCAGTTTTTATCTTAGGATATTTCCTTCTTCACCGTAGCCCTCTATGGGCTTCCAAGTATCAGTTTGCAAATTTCGCAAAAACTGTCTTAGTGAACGGCTTCTTGAGGGGAAAGCTGTAACTCTGTGAGGTGAGCTAACAGAACACAAAGCAATTTTCCAGAAAGCTTCTTTTCAGTTTTTATCTTAGAATAATTCCATTTTCAGCTTAGACCTCTATGGGCTTCCAAATATCACTTTGCATATTCCACAAGAACAGTCTTAGAGAAAGGCTTCTTGAGAGGAAAGCTGTAACTCTGTGAGAAGAATTAACAAAAGACAAAGCAGTTTCTCAGAAAGCTTCTTTTCGGCTTTTATCTCAGGATATTTCCATTTTCACCATAGCTCTCTTTGGGCTTCCAAATATCACTTTGCAAATTCCAAAAGAACAGTCTTTGCGAAAGGCTTCTTGAACAGAAAGCTGTAAATCTCTGAGATGAGTTAACAGTACAGAAAGCAGTTCCTCAAAAGCTTCTTTTCAGTTTTTATCTTAGGATATTTCCTTTTTCACCATAGTTCTCCAAGGGCTTCCAAATATCACTTTGCAAATTCCACAAGAAAAGTCTTAGCGAAAGGTTTCATGAGGGGAAAGCTGTAACTCTGTGAGATGAATTAACAGAACACAAAGTGTTTTCTCAGAAGACTTCTTTCCAGTTTTTATCTGAAGATATTACCTTTTTCACCATAGACCCCTTTGGGCTTTCAAATATCACAGTGCAAATTCCACAAGAACAGTCTTAGCGAAAGGCTTCTTGTGGAGAAAGCTGTAATTCTGTGAGATGACTTAACAGAACACAAAATACTTTCTCAGAAAGCTTCTTTCCAGTTTTCAACTTAAGATATTTCCTTTTTCACCATAGCACTCTATGTGCGTCCAAATATCACTTTCCAAATTCCACAAGAACAGTCCTAGCGAAAGGCTTCTTGAGGAGAAAGCAGTAACCCTCTGAGATGAATTAACAGAACAAAAAGGAGTTTCTCAGAAGGCTTCTTTTCAGTTTTAAACTGAAGATATTTCCTTTTTCACCATAGCCCTCTACGGGCTTGCAAATATCACTTTGCAAGTTAAACAACAACAGCCTTCACGAAAGAATTCTTGAGGGGAGAGCTGTAACTCTGTGAGATGCATTAACAGAACACAAAGCAGTCTCTCAGAAATCTTCTTTCCAGTTTTTAACTGAAGATATTTCCTTTTTCAACATGGCCACTTATGAGCTTCCAACGATCACTTTGCAAATTCACAAGAACAGACTTAGCGAAAGGCTTCTTGAAGGGAAAGCTGTAACTCTGTGAGATGAATTAACAGAACACAAAGCAGTTTCTCAGAAAGCTTCTTTTCAGTTTTTATCTTAGGATATATCCTTTTTCACCATAGCCCTCTAAGGGTTTCCAAATATCACGTTGTAAATTCCACACAACAGTCTTAGCGAATGGCTTCTTGAGGAAAAGCTGTAACTCTCTGAGATGAATTTAAAAAAACACAAAGCAGTTTCTTAGAAAGATTATTTCCAGTTTTTAACAGAAGATATATCCTTTTTCACCATAGAACTCTAAGGGCTTCCAAATATCACTTTGTAAATTCCACAAGAACAGCCTTAGAGAAAAGTTTCTTAAAGGAAAAGCTGTAACTTTGTGAGATGTATTAACAGAAGACAAAACAGTTTCTCAGTAAGATTCCTTTGTTTTTTTATTTTAGGATATTTCCTTTTTCACCATAGCTCTCTATGGGCTTCCAAATATCATGTTGCAAATTCCACAAGAACAGTCTTAGGGAAAGGCTTCTTGAGGGGAAAGCTGTAAGTCTGTGAGATGAATTAACAGAACCCAAAGCAGCCTCTCAGAAATCTTCTTTTCAGTTTTTAACGGAAGATATTTCCTTTTTCACCTTAGCCCTCTGTGGGCTTCCAAATATCACTTTGCAAATTCCCCAAGAAAAGTCTTAGCGAAAGAATTCTTGAGGAGAAAGCTCTAACTCTGTGAGATGAATTAACAGAACACAAAACAGTTTCTCAGAAAGCATCTTTCCAGTTTTTAAAGGAAGATATTTCCTTTTTCACCCTAGCCCTCTATGGGCTTAAAATATCACGTTGCAAATTCCACAAGAACAACCTCAGCTAAAGGCTTCTTGAGGGGAAAGCTGTAACTCTGTGAGATGAATTTACAGAACACAAAGCAGTTTCTCAGGAAGCTTCTTTCAGTTTATAACTGAAGATATTTCCTTTTTCACCATGGCCCTCTATGGGCTTCCCGATATCAGTTTGCAAGTTTCACAAAAAGTGTCTTAGCGACAGGCTTCTTGAGGGGAAAGCTGTAACTCTGTGAGATGAACTAACAGAACACAAAGCAGCTTCTCAGAAAGCTTCTTTCTAGTTTCTAATTGAAGGTATTTCCTTTTTCACCATAGCCTTCTATGGGCTTCCAAATATCACTTTGCAAATTTCACAAGAACAGTCTTAGTGAACGGCTTCTTGAGGATAAAGCTGTAACTCTATGAGATGAACTAACAGAACACAAGGCAGTTTCTCAGAAAGCTTCTTTTCAGTTTTTATCTTAGGATATTTCCATTTTCACTATAGCACTCTATGGGCTTCCGAATATCACTTTGCAAATTCCACAAGAATAGTATTAGCGAAAGGCTTCTTAAGGGGAAAGCTCTAACTCTTTGAGATGATTCAACAGAACACAAACCAGTTTTTCAGAAAGCTTCTTTTCAGTTTCTATCATAGGCTATTTCCTTTTTCACCATAGCCCTCTATGGTCTTCCAAATATCACCTTGCAAATTCCACAAGAACAGCCTTAGCGAAAGGCTTCTGGAAGGGAAAGATCTAATTCGGTGAGATGTATTAACAGAAAACACGCCAGTTTCTCAAGAAGCTGCTTTCTCCTTTTTAACGTGAGATATTTCCTTTTTCACCATAGCCCTCTATGGGTTACCAAATATGAATTTGCAAATTGCACAAGAAGAATCTTTGTGAACGGCTCCTTGAGAGGAAAGCTCAAACTCTGTGAGATGAACTAACAGAACACAAAGCAGTTTCTCCGAAAGCTTCTTTTCGGGTTTTAACGGAAGATATTCCCTTTTTCACCATAGCCCTCTATAGGCTTCGAAATTTCTCTTTGCAAATTCCACAAGAACAGTCTTAGTGAAAAGCTTCTGCAGGGACAAGCTGTAACTCTGTGAGATGAATTAACAGTACACAAACCAGATTCACAGAAAGCTTCTGTTCAGTTTTTATATTAGGATATTACCTTTTTCACCATCGCCTTCTAAGGGCTCCAAATATCTCTTTGCAAATTCCACAAGAACTGTCTTAGTGAAAGGCTTATTGAAGGGAAAGCTGTAACTCTGTGAGTTGAATTAAGAGAAAACAAAGTAGTTTCTCAGAAAGATTCTTTCCAGTTTTAAACTGAAGTTATTTCCTTTTTCACCATAGCCCTCTACGGGCTTCCAATATCACTTTGCAAATTTCACAAGAACAGTCTTAGTGAACGGTTTCTTGAGGGTAAAGCTGTAACTCTGTGATATGAACTAACAGAACACAAGGCAGTATCTCAGAAAGCTTCTTTTCTATTTTTATCTTAGGATATTTCCATTTTCACCATAGCCATCTATGGGCTTCCAAATATCACTTTGCAAATTCCACAAAAACAGCCTTAGCGACAGGCTTCTTGAGGGGAAAGCTGTAACTCTGTGAGTTGATTTAACAGAAAACAAAGCAGTTGCTCAGAAAGCTTCTTTTCAGTTTTTATCTTAGGGTATTTCCTTTTTCACCATAGCCCTCTAAGGGCTTCGAAATATCACTTTGCAAATTCCACAAGAATAGTCTTAGCCAAAGACTTCTGGAGGGGAAAGCTGTAACTCTGTGAGATGAATTAACAGAACACAAAGCAGTTTCTCAGAAATCTTCTTTCCAGTTTTTAACGGAAGATATTTCCTTTATCACCGTAGCCCTCTCTGGGCTTCCAAATATCACTTAGCAAATTCCACAAGAACAGTCTTACTGAATGGCTTCTTGAGGGGAAAGCGGTAACACCGTGAGATTAACTAAAAGAACACAAAGCAGTTTCTCAGGAAGCTTCTTCTCGGTTTCTATCTTAGGATATTTCCTTTTTCACCATAGCCATCTATGGGCTTCCAATTATCACTTTGCAAATTCCACAAGAACAGTCTTAGCGGAAGGTGTTTTCAGGGGAAAGCTCTAATTCTTTGAGATGAATTGACAGAACACACAGCAGTTTCTCAGAAAGCTTCTTTTCAGTTTTTAACTGAAGATATTTCCTTTTTCACCGTAGCCCTCTATGGGCTTCCAAATATCACTTTGCAAATACCACAACAGCAGCCTTAGCGAAAGGCTTCTTGAAGGTAAAACTGTACCTGTGTGAGTTCAATTAACAGAAAACAAAGCAGTTTCCCAGAAAGTTTCTTTTCAGTTTTTATCTTAGGATATTTACTTTTTCACCATAGCCCTCTAAGGGCTTCCAAATGTCACTTGTCAAATTCCACAAGAACAGTCTTAGTGAACGGCTCCTTGAGCAGAATGCTGTAACTCTGTGAGATGAACTACCAGAACAGAAAGCAGTTTCTCAGAAAGGTTCTTTTCGGTTTTTATCTTAGGATATTTCCATTTTCACCATAGCCCTCTTTGGGATTCCAAAGATCACTTTGCAAATTCCACAACGACAGCCTTAGCGAAAGGCTTTTTGAGGGGAAAGCTATAACTCGGTGAGATGAATTAACAGAACACAAAGCAGTTTCTCAGAAAGCTTCTTTCCAGTTTTTAACGGAAGATATTTCCTTTTTCACCATAGCCCTCTAAGGTCTTCGAAATATCACTTTGCAAATTCCACAAGAACAGTCTTAGCGAAAGGCTTCTTGAAGGGAGAACTGTAACTCGGTGAGATGAATTAACAGAACACTAAGCAGTTTCTCAGAAAGCTTCTTTCCAGTTTTTAACTGAAGGTATATCCTTTTTTACCATAGCCCTCTAAGGGCTTCCAAATATCTCTTTGAAAATTCCACAAGAACAGTCTTAGCGAAAGGCTTCTTTAGGGGAAAGCTGGAACACTGTGAGATGAATTAACAGAACACAAAGCAGCTTCTCAAAAAGCTTGTTTTCAGTTTTTATCTTAGTCTATTTCCTTTTTCACCATAGCCCTCTCTGGGCTTCCAAATATCACTCTGCAAATTCCACAAGAGCCGTCGTAGCGAAAGGCTTCTTGAGGGGAAAGCTGTAACACTTGGAGATGAATTAACAGAACACAAAGCAGTTTCTCAGAAGCTTCTTTCCTGTTGTTAACTGAAGATATTTCCATTTTCACCGTAGCCCTCTATGGGCTTCCAAATATCACTTTGCAAATCCCACAGGAACAGACTTAGCGAAAGGCTTCTTGTGGGTAAAGCTGTAACTCGGTGAGATGTATTAACATAACACACGGCAGATTCTCATAAAACTTCTTTCCAGTTTTTAACGGAAGATATTTCCTTTTTCACCATAGCCCTCTATGGGCTTCCAAAGATCACTTTGCAAATTCCACAAGAAGAGTCTTAGTGAAAGGCTTCTTGAGGGAAAGCTGTAACTCTGTGAAATGAATTAACAGAACACAAAGCAGTTTCTCAGAAGCTTCTTTCCAGTTGTTAACTGAAGATAATTCCATTTTCACCGTAGCCCTCTATGGGCTTCCAAATATCACTTTGCAAATCCCACAGGAACAGTCTTAGCGAAAGGCTTCTTGTGGGGAAAGCTGTAACTCGGTGAGATGTATTAACATAACACACGGCAGATTCTCATAAAACTTCTTTCCAGTTTTTAACGGAAGATATTTCCTTTTTCACCATAGCCCTCTATGGGCTTCCAAAGATCACTTTGCAAATTCCACAAGAAGAGTCTTAGTGAAAGGCTTCTTGAGGGAAAGCTGTAACTCTGTGAGTTGAATTGACAGAACACAAAGCAGTTTCTCAGAAAGCTTATTTTCAGTTTCTATCTTAGGATAATTCCTTTTTCAAAATAGACTTCTATTGGCTTCCAAATATGACTTTGCAAATTCCACAAGAACAGTCTTAGCGAAAGGCTTCTGGAGGTGAAGCTGTAACTCTGTGAGATGAATTAACAGAACAAATAGCAATTTCTCAGAAATCTTCTTTCCAGTTTTTAACAGAAGAAATTTCCTTTTTCACCATAGCCCTCTATGGACTTCCAAATATCACTTTGCAAATCCCACAAGAACAGTCCTAGCGAATGTCTTCTTGAGGGAAAAGCTGTAACTCGGTGAGGTGCATTAAGAGAACACATGGCGGTTTCTCAGAAAGCTATTTTCCAGTTTTTAAGAGAAGATTGTTCCTTTTTTACCATAGCCCTCTGTGGGTTTCCAAATATCACGTTGCAAATTCCACAAGAACAGTCTTAGTGATCGGCTTCTTGAGGGGAAAGCTGTAACTTTGTGAGATGTATTAGCAGAACACAAATGAGTTTCTCAGAAGTCTTCTTTCCAGTTTTTAACGGAAGATATTTCCTTTTTCACCATAGCACTCTGCGGGCTTCCAAATATCACGTTGCAAATTCCACAAGAACAATCTTAGCGAAAGGCTTCTGGAGGGGAAATCTATAACTCCGTGAGATCAATTAAGAAAACACAATGCAGTTTTTCAGAAAGCATCTTTTCAGTTTTTATCTTAGGATATTTCCTTTTTCACCATAGCCTTCTAGGAGCTTCCAAATATCACTTTGAAAATTCCACAAGAACAGTCTTAAGGAAAGGCTTTTTGAGGTGAAAGCTGTAGACTGTGAGAGGAATTAACAGAACACAAAGAAGTCTCTCAGAAAGCTTCTTTCCTGTTTTTAATGGAAGATATTTCCTTTTTCACCATAGCCATCTACGGGCTTCTAAGATCACTTTGCAAATTCCACAAGAACAGTCTTAGCGAAAGGCTTCTGGAGAGCAAAGCTGTAATTCTGTGAGATGAACTAACAAAACACAAAGCAGTTTCTCAGAAAGCTTCTTTTCGGTTTTTAACGGAAGAAATTTCCTTTTTCATCATAGCCCTCAATGGGCTTCCAAATTTCACTTTCCAAATTCCAGAAGAACAGTCTTACAGAAAGGCTTCTTGAGGGGAAAGCTGTAACTCGGTGAGATAAATTAACAGAACACACGGCAGTTTCTCAGAAACCTTCTTTCCAGTTTTTAACTGAAGATATTTCCTTTTTCACCATAGCCCTCTCTGGGCTTCCAAATATCACTTTGCAAATTCCACAAGAACAGTCTTAGCGAAAGGCTTCTGGAGGGGAAAGCTGTACATCTGTGAGATGAATTAACAGAACACAAAGCAGTTTCTCAGAAAACTTCTTTTCAGTTTTTATCTTAGGATATTTCCTTTTTCACCATAGCTCTCTCTTTGCTTCCAAATATCACTTTGCAAATTCCACAAGAACAGTGTTAGCGAAAGGTTTCTGGATGGGAGAGCTGTAACTCTGTGAGATGCATTAACGGAACACAAAGCAGTTTCTCAGAAATCTTCTTTCCAGTTTTTATCGGAAGATATATCCTTTTTCATCTTAGCCGTCTATGGGCTTCCAAATATCACTTTGCAAATTCCAAAAGAAGAGTCTTAGCGAAAGGTTTCTTGAGGGGAAAGCTGTACCTCTGTGAGTTGAATTAACAGAACACAAAGCAGTTTCTCAGAAAGCTTCTTTTCAGTTTTTATCATAGGATATTTCCTTTTTCACCATAGCCCTCTATGGGCTTCCAAATATCACTTTGCAAATTCCACAGGAACAGTCTTAGCGAAAGGCTTCTTTAGGGAAAATCTGTAACTCTGTCATATGAATTAACAGAACACAAATCAGTTTCTCAGAAAGCTTCTTTTCGGTTTTTATCTGAGGATATTTCCATTTTCACAGTAGATCTCTATGGGCTTCCAAATATCATTTTGCAAATTACACAAGAGGAGACATAGCTGAAGGCTTCTTGAGGGGAAAGTTGTAACTCGTTGAGATGAATTAACAGAACACATAGCAGTTTCTAAGAAAGCTTCTTTTCAGTTTTTAACGAAAGATATTTCCTTTTTCAACATATCCCTCTATGGGCTTCCAAATATCACTTTGCAAATTCCTCAAGAACAGTCGTAGCAAAGGTCTTCTTGAGAGCAAAGCTGGATCTGTGTGAGATGTATTAATAGAACACATGGCAGTTTCTCAGAAAGCTTCTTTCCAGTTTTTAACGGAAGATATTTTGTTTTTCACTATAGCCCTCTGTGGGCTTTCGAATATCACTTTGCAAATTCCACAAGAACAGTCTTAGGGAAAGGCTTCTGGAGGGGAAAACTGTAACTCAGTGAGTTGAATTAACAGAACACAAAGCAGTGTCTCAGAAAGCTTCTTTCCAGTTTTTAACTGAAGAAATTTCCTTTTTCACCATAGCCATATTTGGGCTTCCAAATATCACTTTGCAAATCCCACAAGAACTGTCTTATCGAAAGGCTTCTTGAAGAGAAAGTTGTAATCCTGTGAGATGAATTATCAGAACACAAAACAGTTTCTCAGAAATCTTCTTTCCAGTTTTTAACTGAAGATATTTCCTTTTTCACCGAAGCCCTCTAGGGGTTTCCAAATATCACTTTGCAAATTCCACAAAAACAATCTTAGCGAATGACTTCTCTAGGGGAATGCTGTAACTCCGTTAGATAAATTAACAGAACACAAAGCAGTGTCTCAGAAATCTTCTTCCCAGTTTTTAACTGAAGATATTTCCTTTTTCTCCATAGCCCACTATGGGCTTCCAAATATCACTTTGAAATTCCACAAGAACAGTCTTAGCGAAAGGCTTCTGGAGGGGAAAGCTGTACATCTGTGAGATGAATTAACAGAACACAAAGCAGTTTCTCAGAAAACTTCTTTTCAGTTTTTATCTTAGGATATTTCCTTTTTCACCATAGCTCTCTCTTTGCTTCCAAATATCACTTTGCAAATTCCACAAGAACAGTGTTAGCGAAAGGTTTCTGGATGGGAGAGCTGTAACTCTGTGAGATGCATCAACGGAACACAAAGCAGTTTCTCAGAAATCTTCTTTCCAGTTTTTATCGGAAGATATATCCTTTTTCATCTTAGCCGTCTATGGGCTTCCAAATATCACTTTGCAAATTCCAAAAGAAGAGTCTTAGCGAAAGGTTTCTTGAGGGGAAAGCTGTAACTCTGTGAGTTGAATTAACAGAACACAAAGCAGTTTCTCAGAAAGCTTCTTTTCAGTTTTTATCATAGGATATTTCCTTTTTCACCATAGCCCTCTATGGGCTTCCAAATATCACTTTGCAAATTCCACAGGAACAGTCTTAGCGAAAGGCTTCTCTAGGGAAAATCTGTAACTCTGTCATAAGAATTAACAGAACACAAATCAGTTTCTCAGAAAGCTTCTTTTCGGTTTTTATCTGAGGATATTTCCATTTTCACAGTAGAAATCTATGGGCTTCCAAATATCATTTTGCAAATTACACAAGAGGAGACATAGCTGAAGGCTTCTTGAGGGGAAAGTTGTAACTCGTTGAGATGAATTAACAGAACACATAGCAGTTTCTAAGAAAGCTTCTTTTCAGTTTTTAACGAAAGATATTTCCTTTATCAACATATCCCACTATGGGCTTAAAAATATCACTTTGCAAATTCCTCAAGAACAGTCGTAGCAAAGGTCTTCTTGAGAGCAAAGCTGGATCTGTGTGAGATGTATTAATAGACGGCAGTTTCTCAGAAAGCTTCTTTCCAGTTTTTAACGGAAGATATTTTGTTTTTCACTATAGCCCTCTGTGGGCTTTCGAATATCACTTTGCAAATTCCACAAGAACAGTCTTAGGGAAAGGCTTCTGGAGGGGAAAACTGTAACTCAGTGAGTTGAATTAACAGAACACAAAGCAGTGTCTCAGAAAGCTTCTTTCCAGTTTTTAACTGAAGATATTTCCTTTTTCACCATAGCCATATTTGGGCTTCCAAATATCACTTTGCAAATCCCACACGAACTGTCTTATCGAAAGGCTTCTTGAAGGGAAAGCTGTAATCCTGTGAGATGAATTATCAGAACACAAAACAGTTTCTCAGAAATCTTCTTTCCAGTTTTTAACTGAAGATATTTCCTTTTTCACCGAAGCCCTCTAGGGGCTTCCAAATATCACTTTGCAAATTCCACAAAAACAATCTTAGCGAATGACTTCTCTAGGGGAATGCTGTAACTCTGTTAGATAAATTAACAGAACACAAAGCAGTGTCTCAGAAATCTTCTTCCCAGTTTTTAACGGAAGATATTTCCTTTTTCTCCATAGCCAACTATGGGCTTCCAAATATCACTTTGAAATTCCACAAAAGAGACTTACCGAAAAGCTTCTTGAGAAGAAAGCTGTAAGTCTGTGAGCTGAATTACCAGAACACAAAGCAGTTTCTCAGAAAGTTTCTTTCCAGTTTTTAACTGAAGATATTTCCTTTTTCATCATGGCCCTCTATGGGCTTCCAAATATCACTTTGCAAATTGCACAAGAATAGTCTTAGCGAATGGCTTCTTGAGGAAAAATTTGTAACTCTGGGATTCGAATTAAGAGAACACAAAGCAGTTCCTCAGAAAGCTTCTTTTCCGTTTTTATCTTAGGTTATTTCCTTTTTCACCATAGCTCTCTTTGGGCTTCCTAACATCATTTTGCAAATTCCACAAGAACAGTCATAGCGAAAGTCTTCTGGAGGGGAATCCTGTAACCCTGTGAGTTGAATTAACAGAACACAAAGCAGTTTCTCAGAAAGCTTCTTTCTAGTTTTTAACTGAAGATATTTCCTTTTTCACCATAGCCCTATATGGGCTTCCAAATATCACATTGCAAATACCACAAGAACAGTCTTAGCGAAAGGCTTCTTGAGGGGAAATCTGTAACTCAGTTAGACGTATTAACAGAACACACGGCAGTATCTCAGAAGTCTTCTTTCCAGTTTTTAATGGAAGATATTTCCTTTTTCACCATAGCCCTCTAAGGGCTTCCAAATATCACTTTGCAAATTCCAAAAGAGCAGTCTTAGCGAAAGGCTTCTGGAGCGGAAAGCTGTAACTCTCTGAAATGAATTAACAGAACACAGAGCTGTTTCTCAAAAAGCTTCTTTCCAGTTTTTAAGGGAAGATATTTCCTTTTTCACCATAGCCCTCTATGGGCTTCCAAATATCACTTTCCAAATTCCACATGAACAGCCTTAGCGAAAGGCTTCTTGAGCGGAAAGCTGTAACTCTGTGAGATGAATTAACAAAACACAAAGCAGTTTCTCAGAAATCTTCTTTCAACTTTTTAACTGAGGATATTTCCTTTTTCACTATAGCCCTCTAATGGCTTCCAAATATCACTTTGCAAATTCCACAAGAAGTGTCTTAGCGAAAGACTTCTTGAGGGGAAAGATGTAACTCCGTGATGTGAATTAACAGAACACAAAGCAGTTTCTCAGAAAGCTTCTTTCCAGTTTTTAACTGAGGATATTTCCTTTTTCACCATAGCCCTCTATGGGCGTCCAAATATCAGTTTGCAAATTCCACAAGAACAGTCTTCCCGAAAGGCGTCTTGAGGGGAAAGCTGTAACTCTGTGAGATGAATTAACAGATCACAAAGCAGTTTTTCAGAAATCTTCTTTCCAGTTTTTAACTGAAGATATTTCCTTTATCACCATAGCCCTCTATGGGCTTCCAAATATCACTTTGCAAATTACACAAGAACAGCCTTAGAGAAAGGTTTCTTGAGGGGAAAGCTTTAACTCTGTAAGATAAATTAACAGAACACAAAGCAGTTTCTCAGAAAACTTCTTTCCAGTTTTTAACAGAAGATACTTCCTTTTTCACCATAGCCCCCTATGGGCTTCCAAATATCACTTTTCAAATTCCACAAGATCTGCTTTAGCTAAAGGTTTCTTGAGGAGAAGTTTGTCACACTGTGAGATGAATAAACAGAACACAAAGCAGTTGCTCAGAAAGCTTCTTTTCGGTTTTTATCTCAGAATAATTCCATTTTCACCATAGCCCTCTATGGTCTTTGAAATATAACTTTCCCAATTCCACAAGAACAGTCTTAGCGAAAGGCTTCTTGAGAGGAAAGCTGTAACTCTGTGAGATGAATTAACACAACACATAGCCGTTTCTCAGAATGTTCCTTTTCAGTTTCTATCTTAGGATATTTCCTTTTTCACCATAGCCCCCTATGGGCTTCCAAATATCACTTTGCATATTCCGCAAGAACATTCTTAGTGAAGGGCTTCTTGTGGAGAAAGCTGTAACTCTGTGAGATGAATTAACAGAACACAATGCAGTTTCTCAGAAAGCTTCTTTCAGTTTTTATCTTAGGATATTTCCTTTTTCACCATAGCCCTCTATGGGCTTCCAAATATCACTTTGCAAATGTCACAAGAAGATTCTTACCGAAAGGCTTCTTGATGGGAAAGCTATAACTCTGTGAGATGAATTAACAGAACACAAAGCAGTTTCTCAGAAAGCTTCTTTTCAGTTTTTAGCATAGGATATTTGCTTTTTCACCATATCCCTTTATGGGCTTCCAAATATCACCTTGCAAATTACACAAGAACAGTCTTAGCGAAAGACTTCTTGAGGGGAAAGCTGTAATTCTGTGAGATGAATTTACAGAACACAAAGCAGTTTGTCAGAAATCTTCTTTCCAGTTTTCAACTGAAGATATTTCCTTTTTTACCATAGCCCTCTATGGGCTTCCAAATATCACTTTGTAAATTCCACAAGAACTGTCTCACGGAAAGACTTCTTGAGGGGAGAGCCGAAATTCTGTGAGATGAATTAATAGAAGACAAAGCATTTTGTCAGAAAGCTTCTTTCCACTTTTTAACTGAAGTTGTTTCGTTTTTCACCATAGCCCACTATGGGCTCCCAAATATCACTTTGCAAATTCCACAAGAACAGTCTTAGCGAAAGGCCTCTTGAGGGGAAAGCTGTAACTCTGTGAGATGACTTAGCAGAACACAAAGCAGTTTCTCAGAAAGCTTCTTTTCAGTGTTTATCTTAGGATATTTCCTTATTCCATAGCCCTCTAAGGTCTTCTAAATATCACTTTGCAAATTTCACAAGAGCAGTCTTAGTGAAAGGCATCTCCAGGGCAAAGCTGCAACTCTGAGAGATGAATTAACACAACGCAAAGGAGTTTCTCAGAAAGCTTCTTTCCAGTTTTTAACTGAAGATATTTCCTTCTTTACCATAGCCCTCTATAGGCTTCCAAATATCATTTTGAAAATTCCACAAGAACAGCCTTAGCGAAAAGCTTCTTGAGGGGAAAGCTGTAACTCTGTGAGATCAATTAACAGAACACAAGGCAGTTTCTCAGAAAGCTTCTTTTCAGTTTCTATCTTAGGATATTTCCTTTTTCACCATAACCCTCTACGGGTTTCCAAATATCACTTTGCAAATTCCACAAGAACAGTCTTACTGAAAGGCTTCTTGCTGTGAAAGCTATAACTCTGTGAGATGAATTAACAGAACACAAAGCAGTTTCTCAGAAAGCTTCTTTCCAGTTTTTAACGGAAGACAGTTCCTTTTTCAACATAGCCCTCTATTTGCTTCACAATATCACTTTGCTAATTCTACAAGAACAGTCTTTGCGAAAGGCTTCTTGAGGGGAAAGCTGTAACACTGCGTGATCAATTAACGGGAAACAAAGCAGTCTCTCAGAACGTTTCTTTCCAGTTTTTAACGGAAGATATTTCCTTTTTCACCATAGACCTCTATGGACTTCCAAATATCACTTTGCAAATCCTACAAGAAAAGTCTTAGCGAAAGGCTTCATGAGGGGAAACTGTAACTCTGTAAGATGATTTAACAGAACACAAAGCAGTTTCTCAGAAAGCTTCTTTCCAGTTTGTAAATGAAGATATTTCGTTTTTCACCATAGCCCCCTATGGGCTTCCAAATATCACTTTAAATAATCCACCAGAACAGTCTTAGCGAAAGGCTTCTTGAGGGGAAAGCTGTAACACTGTGAGATGAATTAACAGAACACAAAGCAGTTTCTCAGAAAGCTTCTTTACGGTTTTTAACGGAAGAGATTTCCTTTTTCACCATAGTCCTCTGTGGGCTTCCAAATATGACTTTGCAAATTACAGAAGTACAGTGTTAGTGAACGACTTCTTGAGGGGAAAGCTATAACACTGTGAGATGAATTAAGATAACACAGTGCAGTTTTTCAGAAAGCATCTTTTCGGTTTTTATGTTACGATATTTTCTTTTTCACCATAGCTCTCTAAGGGCTTCCAAATATCACTTAGCAAATTCCACAAGAACAGTCTTAGGGGAAGGCTTCTTGAAGGGAAAGATGTAACAATGTGAGATGAATTAACAGAACACAAAGTAGTTTCTCAGAAAGCTTCTTTCCAGTTTTTAACCGAAGTTATTTCCTTTATTACCATAGCCTTCTATGGGCTTCCATATATCAGTTTGCAAATTTCACAAGAACAGTCTTAGCGAAGGGCTTCTCGAGGAGAAAGCTGTAACTCTCTGAGATGAATTAACAGAACACAAAGCAGTTTCTCAGAAAGCTTGTTTTCGGTTTTTATCTTAGGATATTTCCATATGCACCATAGCTCTCTATGGCCTTCCAAATATCACTTTGCCAATTCCAAAAGAACAGTCTTTGCGAAAGGCTTCTTGAACGGAAAGCTGTAAATCTCTGAGATGAATTAACAGAATATAAAGCAGTTCTCAGAAAGCTTCTTTTCAGTTTTTATCTTAGGATATTTCAGTTTTATCTTAGGATATTTCATCTTAGGATATCTTAGGATATTTTATCTTAGGATATTTTATCTTAGAGAGCACCATAGCTCTCTATGGCCTTCCAAATATCACTTTGCCAATTCCAAAAGAACAGTCTTTGCGAAAGGCTTCTTGAACGGAAAGCTGTAAATCTCTGAGATGAATTAACAGAACATAAAGCAGTTCCTCAGAAAGCTTCTTTTCAGTGTTTATCTTAGGATATTTCGTTTTTAACCATAGCCCTCTTTGGGCTTCCAAATATCTCTTTGCAAATTCCTCAAGAACAGTCTCAGGGAAAGGCATCTTGAGGGGAAAGCTGTAACTCTGTGAAATGAATTAAAAGAACACAAAGCAGATTCTCAGAAAGTTTCTTTTCCGTTTTTATCTTAGGATATTTCCTTTTTCACCATCGCCTTCTATGCGCTTCCAAATATCACTTTGCCAGTTCCACAAGAACAGTCCTTGGGAAAGGCTTCTTGAGGAGAAAGATGTAACTCTGTGAGATGAATTGAGAGAACACAAAGCAGTTTCTCAGAGAGCTTCTTTCCAGTTTTTAACGGAAGATATTTCCTTTTTCACCATAGCCCTCTATTGGCTTCCAAATATGACTTTGAAAATTCCACAGGAACAGTCTTACTGATAGGCTTCTTGAGGGGAAAGTTAAAATTCTGTGAGATGAATTAAGAGAACACAATGCAGTTTCTGAGAAAGCTCCTTTTCGGTTTTTTTCTTAGGATATTTCCTTTTTCGCCATAACCATCTATGGTCTTCCAATATCACTTTGCAAATTCCACAAGAACAGTCTCAGTGAACGGTTTCTTGAGGGGAAAGCTGTAACTGTGTGAGATGAATTAACAGAGAACAAAGCAGTCTCTTAGAAATCTTCCTTCCAGATTTTAACGGAAGATACTTCCTTTTTCACAATAGCCTCCTATGGGCTTCCAAATATCACTTTTCAAATTCCACAAGATCAGCCTTAGCTAAAGGTTTCTTGAGGAGAAATTTGTAACACTGTGAGATGAATTAACAGAACACAAAGCAGTTTCTCGGAAAGCTTCTTTCCAGTTTTTATCTGAGGATATTTCCCTTTTCACCATAGCCCTCCATGGGCTCCCAAATATCACTTTGCAAATTCCACAAGAACAGTCTTAACGAAAGGCTTCTTCAGGGGTAAGTTGTAACTCTGTGAGATGAATTCAGAGATCACAAAGAAGTTTCTCAGAAAGCTTCTTTCTCATTTTGATTGGAGGATATTTCCTTTGGCCCTATAGTCTTCCAAGGGACCAGAAATATCAGTTCTCAGATTCGACAGAAATAAGGCTAGCAAACAGCTCCACGAAATACCGCTGTAACTCAGTGAGTGGAAGTCACACATCACAAAGCAGTATTTCAGAAAGCTTCTTTCCAGTTTTCATCTGAGGATATTTTCGTTTTCACAAGAGGCCTCTATTGGCTTCCAAATATCCCTTTGCAAATTCCACAAGAACGGTCTTAGCGAACGGCCTCTGGAGGGGAAAGCTGTAATTCGGTGACATGATTTCACAGAACACAAACAGGTTCTCAGAAAGCTCCTTTCCAGTTTTTATCTGTGGATATTTTCCTTTTCACAATAGCCCTCCATGGGCTTCCAAATATCACTTTGCATATACCACAAAAACAGTCTTAGCGAATGGTTTCTTGAGGGGAAAGCTGTAACTCTGTGAGATGAGTTCACAGATCACAAAGAAGTTTCTCAGAAAGCTTCTTTCTCCTTTTTATCAGAGGGTATTTCCTTTGGCCCTATAGTCTTCAAAGGGATCCGAAATATCAGTTCTCAGATTCCACAGAAATAAGGCTAGCACACAGCTCCACGAAATACTGCTGTAACTCAGTGAGGGGAAGTCACACATCACAAAGCAGTTTCTCAGAAAGCTTCTTTCCAGTTTTCATCTGAGGATATTTTCTTTTTCACCGTAGGCCTCTATGCGCTTCCAAATATCCCTTTGCAAATTCCACAGAAACAGTCTTAGCGAACGGCTTCTGAAGGGGAAAGCTGTAACTCTGGGGGATATATTCAGAGAACACAAAGCAGTTTCTCAGAAAGCTTCTTTCCAGTTTTTATCAGAGGATAGTTCCCTTTTCACCATAGCCCTCAATGGGCTTCCAAATATCGCTTTGCAAATTCCAGAAGAGCAGTCTTAGCAAAGGCTACTTGAGGGGAAAGCTGTAATTCTGTGAGATGAATTCACTTATCACAAAGAAGTTTCTCAGAAAGCTTCTTTCTCATTTTGATCGGAGGATATTTCCTTTAGCCCTATAGTCTTCAAAGGGATCCGAAATATCAGTTCTCAGATTCCACAGAAATAAGGCTGGCCAACGGCTCCACGAAATAAAGCTGTAACTCAGTGAGTGAAATTCTCATATCACAAAGCAGTTTCTGAGAAAGCTTCTTTCCAGTTTTCATCTGAGGACATTTTCTTTTTCACCATAGGCCTCTATGGGCTTCGAAATATCCCTTTGCAATTTCCACAAGAACAGTCTTAGCGAACGGCTTCTGGAGGGGAAAGCTGTAACTCTCGGCAATGAATTCACAGAACTCAAAGCAGTTTCTCAGAAAGCTTCTTTCCAGTTTTTATCTGAGGATATTTCCCATTTCACCATAGCTCTCCATGTGCTTCCAAATATCACTTTCAAATTCCACAAGAACAGTCTTAGTGAACGGCTTCTTCAGGGGAAAGCTGTAACACTGTGAGATGAATTCGCAGATCACAAAGAAGTTTCTCAGAAAGCTTCTTTCTCATTTTGACCGGAGGATGTTTCCTTTGGCCCTATAATCTTAAAGGGGATCTGAAATATCAGTTCTCAGATTCCACAGAAATAAGGCTAGCAAACAACTCCACAAAACATAGCTATACTGAGTGTGTGGAAGTCACATATCACATAGCAGTTTCTCAGAAAGCTTCTTTCCAGTTTTCATCTGAGGATATTTTCTTTTTCACCGTAGGCCTTTATGGGCTTCCAAATGTCCCTTTGCAAATTCCACAAGAAAAGTCTTAGCGAACGGCTTCTCGAGGGGAAAGCTGTAACTCTGTGAGATGAAATCACAGAACACAAAGCAATTTCTCAGAAAGCTTCTTTCCAGTTTTTATCTGAGGATATTTCCCTTTTCACCATAGCCCTCCATGGGCTCCCAAATATCACTTTGCAAATTCCACAAGAACAGTCTTAACGAAAGGCTTCTTCAGGGGTAAGTTGTAACTCTGTGAGATGAATTCAGAGATCACAAAGAAGTTTCTCAGAAAGCTTCTTTCTCATTTTGATTGGAGGATATTTCCTTTGGCCCTATAGTCTTCCAAGGGACCAGAAATATCAGTTCTCAGATTCGACAGAAATAAGGCTAGCAAACAGCTCCACGAAATACCGCTGTAACTCAGTGAGTGGAAGTCACACATCACAAAGCAGTTTCTCAGAAAGCTTCTTTCCAGTTTTCATCTGAGGATATTTTCGTTTTCACCATAGAAATCTATGGGCTTCCAAATATAGCTATGCAAATTCCACAACAACAGTCTTAGCGAACGGCTTCTGGAGGGGAATGCTGTAAATCTGTGAGATGAATTCACAGAACACAAAGTAGTTTCTCAGAAAGCTTCTTTCCTGTTTTTATCTGAGGATATTTCCCTTTTCACCATAGCACTCCATGGGCTTCCAAATATCACTTTGCAAATTCCACAAGGGCACTCACAGCGAAAGGCTTGTTGAGGGGAAATCTGTAACTCTGTGAGATGAATTCACAGATAACACAGAAGTTTCTCAGAGAGTTTCATTCTCATTTTGATCGGAGGATATTTCTTTGGCAATATAGTCTTCAAAGGGATCCGAAATATCAGTTTTCAGATTCCACAGAAATAATGCTAGAAGTGGAAGTCACACATCACAAAGCAGTTTCTCAGAAAGTTTCTTTCCAGTTTTCATCTCAGGATATTTTCTTTTTCACCATAGGCCTCTATGGGATTCCAAATATCCCGTTGCAAATTCCATAAGAAGAGTCATAGCGAACGGCTTCTGCAGGGGAAAGTTGTAACTCTGGGAGATGTATTCACAGAACACAAAACAGTTTCTCAGAAAGCTCCTTTCCAGTTTTTATCTGAGGATATTTCCCTTTTAACCATAGCCATCCGTGGGCTTCGAAATATCACTTTGCAAATTCCACAAGAACTGTCTTAGCCAAAGTCTTCTTGAGGGGAAAGCTGTAACTCTGTGAGATGAAATCACAGAACACAAAGCAATTTCTCAGAAAGCTTCTTTCCAGTTTTTATGTGAGGATATTTCCCTTTTCACCATAGCCCTCCATGGGCTTCCAAATATCACTTTTAAATTCCACAAGAACAGTCTTAGCGAAAAGCTTCTTGAGGGGAAATCTGTAACTCTGTGAGGTGAATTCACAGATCACAAAGAAGTTTCTCGGAAATCTTATTTCTCATTTTGATCGGAGGATATTTCCTTTCGCCCTATTGTCCTCCAAGGGATCCGAAATATCAGTTCTCAGATTCCACAGAAATAAGTCTAGCAAACAGCTCCATGAAACACAGCTGTAACTCAGTGAGTGGAAGTCACACATCACAAAGCAGTTTCTCAGAAAGCTTCTTTCCAGTTTTCATCTCAGGATATTTTCATTTTCACCATAGCCCTCCATGGGCTTCCAAATATTACTTTGCAAATTCCACAAGAACAGCCTTAGCGAACGGCTTCTTGAGGGGAAAGCTCTAACTCTGTGAGATGAATTCAGAGATCACAAAGAAATTTCTCAGAAAGCTTCTTTCTCATTTTGATCGGAGGATATTTCCTTTGGCCCTATAGTCTTCCAAGGGATCCAAAATATCAGTTCTCAGATGCCACAGAAATAAGGTTAGCAAACAGCTCCACGAAATACAGCTGTAACAAAGTGAGTGGAAGTCACACATCACAAAGCAATATTTCAGAAAGCTTTTTTCCAGTTTTCATCTGAGGATTTTTTTTTTTTTTCACTTTAGGCCTCTATGGCCTTCCGAATATCCCCTTGCAAATTCCACAAGAACAGTCTTAGCGGATCGATTCTGGAGGGGAAAGCTGTAACTCTCTGAGATGAATTCACAGAACATGAAGCAGTTTTTCAGAAAGCTTCTTTCCTGGTTTATCTGAGGATATTTCCCTTTTAACCATAGCTCTCCATGGGCTTCCAAATATCACTTTGCAAATTCCACAAGAACAGTCTTAGTGAAAGGCTTCTTGAGGGGAAAGCTGTAACTCTGTGAGATGAATTCACATGTCACAAAGTAGTTTCTCAGAAAGCTCCTTTCTTGTTATGATCAGAGGATATTTCCTTTGGCCCTATAGCCTTCAAAGAGATCCGAAATATCAGTTCTCAGATTCCACAGAAATAAGGCTAGCAAACAGCTCCATGAAACACAACTGTAAGTCAGTGCGTGGAAGTCACACATCACAAAGCAGTTTCTCAGAAAGCTTCTTTCCTGTTTTCATCTGAGGATATTTTCTTTTTCACCATAAGCCTCTGTGGGCTTCCAAATATTCCTTTAAATTCCACAAGAACAGTCTTAGCGAACGGCTTCAGGAGGGCAAATCTGTAACTCTGTTAGATGAATTCACAGAAAACAAAGCAGTGTCTCAGAAAGCTTCTTTCCAGTTTTTATTGGAGGATATTTTCTTTTTCACCATAGGCCTCTATGGGCTTCCAAATATCCCTTTGCAAATTCCACAAGAACAGTCTTAGCGAGCGGCTTCTGGAGGGGAAAGCTCTAACTCTGGGAGGTGAATTCACAGAACCCAAAGCAGTTTCTCAGAAAGCTTCTTTCCTGTTTTTATCTGAGGATGTTTCCCTTTTCACAATAGCCCTTCATGGGCTTCCAAATATCACTTTGCAAATTCCACAAGAACAGTCTTAGCGAAAGGCTTCTTGAGGGGAAAGCTGTAACTCTGTGAGATGAATTCACAGATCACAAAGAAGTTTCTCAGAAAGCTTCTTTCTCATTTTGATCGGAGGATATTTCCTTTAGCCCTATAGTCTTCAAAGGGATCCGAAATATCAGTTCTCATATTCCACAGAAATAAGGGTAGAAAACAGCTCCATGATATACAGATGTAACTCAGTGAGTGGAAGTCTCACATCACAAAGCAGTATTTCAGAAAGCTTCTTTCCAGTTTTCATCTGAGGATATTTTCGTTTTCACAAGAGGCCTCTATTGGCTTCCTAATATCCCTTTGCAAATTCCACAAGAACGGTCTTAGCGAACGGCCTCTGGAGGGGAAAGCTGTAATTCGGTGACATGATTTCACAGAACACAAACAGGTTCTCAGAAAGCTCCTTTCCAGTTTTTATCTGTGGATATTTTCCTTTTCACAATAGCCCTCCATGGGCTTCCAAATATCACTTTGCATATACCACAAAAACAGTCTTAGCGAATGGTTTCTTGAGGGGAAAGCTGTAACTCTGTGAGATGAGTTCACAGATCACAAAGAAGTTTCTCAGAAAGCTTCTTTCTCCTTTTTATCAGAGGGTATTTCCTTTGGCCCTATAGTCTTCAAAGGGATCCGAAATATCAGTTCTCAGATTCCACAGAAATAAGGCTAGCACACAGCTCCACGAAATACTGCTGTAACTCAGTGAGGGGAAGTCACACATCACAAAGCAGTTTCTCAGAAAGCTTCTTTCCAGTTTTCATCTGAGGATATTTTCTTTTTCACCGTAGGCCTCTATGCGCTTCCAAATATCCCTTTGCAAATTCCACAGAAACAGTCTTAGCGAACGGCTTCTGAAGGGGAAAGCTGTAACTCTGGGGGATATATTCAGAGAACACAAAGCAGTTTCTCAGAAAGCTTCTTTCCAGTTTTTATCAGAGGATAGTTCCCTTTTCACCATAGCCCTCAATGGGCTTCCAAATATCGCTTTGCAAATTCCAGAAGAGCAGTCTTAGCAAAGGCTACTTGAGGGGAAAGCTGTAATTCTGTGAGATGAATTCACTTATCACAAAGAAGTTTCTCAGAAAGCTTCTTTCTCATTTTGATCGGAGGATATTTCCTTTAGCCCTATAGTCTTCAAAGGGATCCGAAATATCAGTTCTCAGATTCCACAGAAATAAGGCTGGCCAACGGCTCCACGAAATAAAGCTGTAACTCAGTGAGTGAAATTCTCATATCACAAAGCAGTTTCTGAGAAAGCTTCTTTCCAGTTTTCATCTGAGGACATTTTCTTTTTCACCATAGGCCTCTATGGGCTTCGAAATATCCCTTTGCAATTTCCACAAGAACAGTCTTAGCGAACGGCTTCTGGAGGGGAAAGCTGTAACTCTCGGCAATGAATTCACAGAACTCAAAGCAGTTTCTCAGAAAGCTTCTTTCCAGTTTTTATCTGAGGATATTTCCCATTTCACCATAGCTCTCCATGTGCTTCCAAATATCACTTTCAAATTCCACAAGAACAGTCTTAGTGAACGGCTTCTTCAGGGGAAAGCTGTAACACTGTGAGATGAATTCGCAGATCACAAAGAAGTTTCTCAGAAAGCTTCTTTCTCATTTTGACCGGAGGATGTTTCCTTTGGCCCTATAATCTTAAAGGGGATCTGAAATATCAGTTCTCAGATTCCACAGAAATAAGGCTAGCAAACAACTCCACAAAACATAGCTATACTGAGTGTGTGGAAGTCACATATCACATAGCAGTTTCTCAGAAAGCTTCTTTCCAGTTTTCATCTGAGGATATTTTCTTTTTCACCGTAGGCCTTTATGGGCTTCCAAATGTCCCTTTGCAAATTCCACAAGAAAAGTCTTAGCGAACGGCTTCTCGAGGGGAAAGCTGTAACTCTGTGAGATGAAATCACAGAACACAAAGCAATTTCTCAGAAAGCTTCTTTCCAGTTTTTATCTGAGGATATTTCCCTTTTCACCATAGCCCTCCATGGGCTCCCAAATATCACTTTGCAAATTCCACAAGAACAGTCTTAACGAAAGGCTTCTTCAGGGGTAAGTTGTAACTCTGTGAGATGAATTCAGAGATCACAAAGAAGTTTCTCAGAAAGCTTCTTTCTCATTTTGATTGGAGGATATTTCCTTTGGCCCTATAGTCTTCCAAGGGACCAGAAATATCAGTTCTCAGATTCGACAGAAATAAGGCTAGCAAACAGCTCCACGAAATACCGCTGTAACTCAGTGAGTGGAAGTCACACATCACAAAGCAGTTTCTCAGAAAGCTTCTTTCCAGTTTTCATCTGAGGATATTTTCGTTTTCACCATAGAAATCTATGGGCTTCCAAATATAGCTATGCAAATTCCACAACAACAGTCTTAGCGAACGGCTTCTGGAGGGGAATGCTGTAAATCTGTGAGATGAATTCACAGAACACAAAGTAGTTTCTCAGAAAGCTTCTTTCCTGTTTTTATCTGAGGATATTTCCCTTTTCACCATAGCACTCCATGGGCTTCCAAATATCACTTTGCAAATTCCACAAGAGCACTCACAGCGAAAGGCTTGTTGAGGGGAAATCTGTAACTCTGTGAGATGAATTCACAGATAACACAGAAGTTTCTCAGAGAGTTTCATTCTCATTTTGATCGGAGGATATTTCTTTGGCAATATAGTCTTCAAAGGGATCCGAAATATCAGTTTTCAGATTCCACAGAAATAATGCTAGAAGTGGAAGTCACACATCACAAAGCAGTTTCTCAGAAAGTTTCTTTCCAGTTTTCATCTCAGGATATTTTCTTTTTCACCATAGGCCTCTATGGGATTCCAAATATCCCGTTGCAAATTCCATAAGAAGAGTCATAGCGAACGGCTTCTGCAGGGGAAAGTTGTAACTCTGGGAGATGTATTCACAGAACACAAAACAGTTTCTCAGAAAGCTCCTTTCCAGTTTTTATCTGAGGATATTTCCCTTTTAACCATAGCCATCCGTGGGCTTCGAAATATCACTTTGCAAATTCCACAAGAACTGTCTTAGCCAAAGTCTTCTTGAGGGGAAAGCTGTAACTCTGTGAGATGAAATCACAGAACACAAAGCAATTTCTCAGAAAGCTTCTTTCCAGTTTTTATGTGAGGATATTTCCCTTTTCACCATAGCCCTCCATGGGCTTCCAAATATCACTTTTAAATTCCACAAGAACAGTCTTAGCGAAAAGCTTCTTGAGGGGAAATCTGTAACTCTGTGAGGTGAATTCACAGATCACAAAGAAGTGTCTCGGAAATCTTATTTCTCATTTTGATCGGAGGATATTTCCTTTCGCCCTATTGTCCTCCAAGGGATCCGAAATATCAGTTCTCAGATTCCACAGAAATAAGTCTAGCAAACAGCTCCATGAAACACAGCTGTAACTCAGTGAGTGGAAGTCACACATCACAAAGCAGTTTCTCAGAAAGCTTCTTTCCAGTTTTCATCTCAGGATATTTTCATTTTCACCATAGCCCTCCATGGGCTTCCAAATATTACTTTGCAAATTCCACAAGAACAGCCTTAGCGAACGGCTTCTTGAGGGGAAAGCTCTAACTCTGTGAGATGAATTCAGAGATCACAAAGAAATTTCTCAGAAAGCTTCTTTCTCATTTTGATCGGAGGATATTTCCTTTGGCCCTATAGTCTTCCAAGGGATCCAAAATATCAGTTCTCAGATGCCACAGAAATAAGGTTAGCAAACAGCTCCACGAAATAGAGCTGTAACAAAGTGAGTGGAAGTCACACATCACAAAGCAGTATTTCAGAAAGCTTTTTTCCAGTTTTCATCTGAGGATTTTTTTTTTTTTCACTTTAGGCCTCTATGGCCTTCCGAATATCCCCTTGCAAATTCCACAAGAACAGTCTTAGCGGATCGATTCTGGAGGGGAAAGCTGTAACTCTCTGAGATGAATTCACAGAACATGAAGCAGTTTTTCAGAAAGCTTCTTTCCTGGTTTATCTGAGGATATTTCCCTTTTAACCATAGCTCTCCATGGGCTTCCAAATATCACTTTGCAAATTCCACAAGAACAGTCTTAGTGAAAGGCTTCTTGAGGGGAAAGCTGTAACTCTGTGAGATGAATTCACATGTCACAAAGTAGTTTCTCAGAAAGCTCCTTTCTTGTTATGATCAGAGGATATTTCCTTTGGCCCTATAGCCTTCAAAGAGATCCGAAATATCAGTTCTCAGATTCCACAGAAATAAGGCTAGCAAACAGCTCCATGAAACACAACTGTAAGTCAGTGCGTGGAAGTCACACATCACAAAGCAGTTTCTCAGAAAGCTTCTTTCCTGTTTTCATCTGAGGATATTTTCTTTTTCACCATAAGCCTCTGTGGGCTTCCAAATATTCCTTTAAATTCCACAAGAACAGTCTTAGCGAACGGCTTCAGGAGGGCAAATCTGTAACTCTGTTAGATGAATTCACAGAAAACAAAGCAGTGTCTCAGAAAGCTTCTTTCCAGTTTTTATTGGAGGATATTTTCTTTTTCACCATAGGCCTCTATGGGCTTCCAAATATCCCTTTGCAAATTCCACAAGAACAGTCTTAGCGAGCGGCTTCTGGAGGGGAAAGCTCTAACTCTGGGAGGTGAATTCACAGAACCCAAAGCAGTTTCTCAGAAAGCTTCTTTCCTGTTTTTATCTGAGGATGTTTCCCTTTTCACAATAGCCCTTCATGGGCTTCCAAATATCACTTTGCAAATTCCACAAGAACAGTCTTAGCGAAAGGCTTCTTGAGGGGAAAGCTGTAACTCTGTGAGATGAATTCACAGATCACAAAGAAGTTTCTCAGAAAGCTTCTTTCTCATTTTGATCGGAGGATATTTCCTTTAGCCCTATAGTCTTCAAAGGGATCCGAAATATCAGTTCTCATATTCCACAGAAATAAGGGTAGAAAACAGCTCCATGATATACAGATGTAACTCAGTGAGTGGAAGTCTCACATCACAAAGCAGTATTTCAGAAAGCTTCTTTCCAGTTTTCATCTGAGGATATTTTCGTTTTCACAAGAGGCCTCTATTGGCTTCCAAATATCCCTTTGCAAATTCCACAAGAACGGTCTTAGCGAACGGCCTCTGGAGGGGAAAGCTGTAATTCGGTGACATGATTTCACAGAACACAAACAGGTTCTCAGAAAGCTCCTTTCCAGTTTTTATCTGTGGATATTTTCCTTTTCACAATAGCCCTCCATGGGCTTCCAAATATCACTTTGCATATACCACAAAAACAGTCTTAGCGAATGGTTTCTTGAGGGGAAAGCTGTAACTCTGTGAGATGAGTTCACAGATCACAAAGAAGTTTCTCAGAAAGCTTCTTTCTCCTTTTTATCAGAGGGTATTTCCTTTGGCCCTATAGTCTTCAAAGGGATTCGAAATATCAGTTCTCAGATTCCACAGAAATAAGGCTAGCACACAGCTCCATGAAATACTGCTGTAACTCAGTGAGGGGAAGTCACACATCACAAAGCAGTTTCTCAGAAAGCTTCTTTCCAGTTTTCATCTGAGGATATTTTCTTTTTCACCGTAGGCCTCTATGCGCTTCCAAATATCCCTTTGCAAATTCCACAGAAACAGTCTTAGCGAACGGCTTCTGAAGGGGAAAGCTGTAACTCTGGGGGATATATTCAGAGAACACAAAGCAGTTTCTCAGAAAGCTTCTTTCCAGTTTTTATCAGAGGATAGTTCCCTTTTCACCATAGCCCTCAATGGGCTTCCAAATATCGCTTTGCAAATTCCAGAAGAGCAGTCTTAGCAAAGGCTACTTGAGGGGAAAGCTGTAATTCTGTGAGATGAATTCACTTATCACAAAGAAGTTTCTCAGAAAGCTTCTTTCTCATTTTGATCGGAGGATATTTCCTTTAGCCCTATAGTCTTCAAAGGGATCCGAAATATCAGTTCTCAGATTCCACAGAAATAAGGCTGGCCAACGGCTCCACGAAATAAAGCTGTAACTCAGTGAGTGAAATTCTCATATCACAAAGCAGTTTCTGAGAAAGCTTCTTTCCAGTTTTCATCTGAGGACATTTTCTTTTTCACCATAGGCCTCTATGGGCTTCGAAATATCCCTTTGCAATTTCCACAAGAACAGTCTTAGCGAACGGCTTCTGGAGGGGAAAGCTGTAACTCTCGGCAATGAATTCACAGAACTCAAAGCAGTTTCTCAGAAAGCTTCTTTCCAGTTTTTATCTGAGGATATTTCCCATTTCACCATAGCTCTCCATGTGCTTCCAAATATCACTTTCAAATTCCACAAGAACAGTCTTAGTGAACGGCTTCTTCAGGGGAAAGCTGTAACACTGTGAGATGAATTCGCAGATCACAAAGAAGTTTCTCAGAAAGCTTCTTTCTCATTTTGACCGGAGGATGTTTCCTTTGGCCCTATAATCTTAAAGGGGATCTGAAATATCAGTTCTCAGATTCCACAGAAATAAGGCTAGCAAACAACTCCACAAAACATAGCTATACTGAGTGTGTGGAAGTCACATATCACATAGCAGTTTCTCAGAAAGCTTCTTTCCAGTTTTCATCTGAGGATATTTTCTTTTTCACCGTAGGCCTTTATGGGCTTCCAAATGTCCCTTTGCAAATTCCACAAGAAAAGTCTTAGCGAACGGCTTCTCGAGGGGAAAGCTGTAACTCTGTGAGATGAAATCACAGAACACAAAGCAATTTCTCAGAAAGCTTCTTTCCAGTTTTTATCTGAGGATATTTCCCTTTTCACCATAGCCCTCCATGGGCTCCCAAATATCACTTTGCAAATTCCACAAGAACAGTCTTAACGAAAGGCTTCTTCAGTGGTAAGTTGTAACTCTGTGAGATGAATTCAGAGATCACAAAGAAGTTTCTCAGAAAGCTTCTTTCTCATTTTGATTGGAGGATATATCCTTTGGCCCTATAGTCTTCCAAGGGACCAGAAATATCAGTTCTCAGATTCGACAGAAATAAGGCTAGCAAACAGCTCCACGAAATACCGCTGTAACTCAGTGAGTGGAAGTCACACATCACAAAGCAGTTTCTCAGAAAGCTTCTTTCCAGTTTTCATCTGAGGATATTTTCGTTTTCACCATAGAAATCTATGGGCTTCCAAATATAGCTATGCAAATTCCACAACAACAGTCTTAGCGAACGGCTTCTGGAAGGGAATGCTGTAAATCTGTGAGATGAATTCACAGAACACAAAGTAGTTTCTCAGAAAGCTTCTTTCCTGTTTTTATCTGAGGATATTTCCCTTTTCACCATAGCACTCCATGGGCTTCCAAATATCACTTTGCAAATTCCACAAGAGCACTCACAGCGAAAGGCTTGTTGAGGGGAAATCTGTAACTCTGTGAGATGAATTCACAGATAACACAGAAGTTTCTCAGAGAGTTTCATTCTCATTTTGATCGGAGGATATTTCTTTGGCAATATAGTCTTCAAAGGGATCCGAAATATCAGTTTTCAGATTCCACAGAAATAATGCTAGAAGTGGAAGTCACACATCACAAAGCAGTTTCTCAGAAAGTTTCTTTCCAGTTTTCATCTCAGGATATTTTCTTTTTCACCATAGGCCTCTATGGGATTCCAAATATCCCGTTGCAAATTCCATAAGAAGAGTCATAGCGAACGGCTTCTGCAGGGGAAAGTTGTAACTCTGGGAGATGTATTCACAGAACACAAAACAGTTTCTCAGAAAGCTCCTTTCCAGTTTTTATCTGAGGATATTTCCCTTTTAACCATAGCCATCCGTGGGCTTCGAAATATCACTTTGCAAATTCCACAAGAACTGTCTTAGCCAAAGTCTTCTTGAGGGGAAAGCTGTAACTCTGTGAGATGAAATCACAGAACACAAAGCAATTTCTCAGAAAGCTTCTTTCCAGTTTTTATGTGAGGATATTTCCCTTTTCACCATAGCCCTCCATGGGCTTCCAAATATCACTTTTAAATTCCACAAGAACAGTCTTAGCGAAAAGCTTCTTGAGGGGAAATCTGTAACTCTGTGAGGTGAATTCACAGATCACAAAGAAGTTTCTCGGAAATCTTATTTCTCATTTTGATCGGAGGATATTTCCTTTCGCCCTATTGTCCTCCAAGGGATCCGAAATATCAGTTCTCAGATTCCACAGAAATAAGTCTAGCAAACAGCTCCATGAAACACAGCTGTAACTCAGTGAGTGGAAGTCACACATCACAAAGCAGTTTCTCAGAAAGCTTCTTTCCAGTTTTCATCTCAGGATATTTTCATTTTCACCATAGCCCTCCATGGGCTTCCAAATATTACTTTGCAAATTCCACAAGAACAGCCTTAGCGAACGGCTTCTTGAGGGGAAAGCTCTAACTCTGTGAGATGAATTCAGAGATCACAAAGAAATTTCTCAGAAAGCTTCTTTCTCATTTTGATCGGAGGATATTTCCTTTGGCCCTATAGTCTTCCAAGGGATCCAAAATATCAGTTCTCAGATGCCACAGAAATAAGGTTAGCAAACAGCTCCACGAAATACAGCTGTAACAAAGTGAGTGGAAGTCACACATCACAAAGCAGTATTTCAGAAAGCTTTTTTCCAGTTTTCATCTGAGGATTTTTTTTTTTTTTCACTTTAGGCCTCTATGGCCTTCCGAATATCCCCTTGCAAATTCCACAAGAACAGTCTTAGCGGATCGATTCTGGAGGGGAAAGCTGTAACTCTCTGAGATGAATTCACAGAACATGAAGCAGTTTTTCAGAAAGCTTCTTTCCTGGTTTATCTGAGGATATTTCCCTTTTAACCATAGCTCTCCATGGGCTTCCAAATATCACTTTGCAAATTCCACAAGAACAGTCTTAGTGAAAGGCTTCTTGAGGGGAAAGCTGTAACTCTGTGAGATGAATTCACATGTCACAAAGTAGTTTCTCAGAAAGCTCCTTTCTTGTTATGATCAGAGGATATTTCTTTTGGCCCTATAGCCTTCAAAGAGATCCGAAATATCAGTTCTCAGATTCCACAGAAATAAGGCTAGCAAACAGCTCCATGAAACACAACTGTAAGTCAGTGCGTGGAAGTCACACATCACAAAGCAGTTTCTCAGAAAGCTTCTTTCCTGTTTTCATCTGAGGATATTTTCTTTTTCACCATAAGCCTCTGTGGGCTTCCAAATGTTCCTTTAAATTCCACAAGAACAGTCTTAGCGAACGGCTTCAGCAGGGCAAATCTGTAACTCTGTTAGATGAATTCACAGAAAACAAAGCAGTGTCTCAGAAAGCTTCTTTCCAGTTTTTATTGGAGGATATTTTCTTTTTCACCATAGGCCTCTATGGGCTTCCAAATATCCCTTTGCAAATTCCACAAGAACAGTCTTAGCGAGCGGCTTCTGGAGGGGAAAGCTCTAACTCTGGGAGGTGAATTCACAGAACCCAAAGCAGTTTCTCAGAAAGCTTCTTTCCTGTTTTTATCTGAGGATGTTTCCCTTTTCACAATAGCCCTTCATGGGCTTCCAAATATCACTTTGCAAATTCCACAAGAACAGTCTTAGCGAAAGGCTTCTTGAGGGGAAAGCTGTAACTCTGTGAGATGAATTCACAGATCACAAAGAAGTTTCTCAGAAAGCTTCTTTCTCATTTTGATCGGAGGATATTTCCTTTAGCCCTATAGTCTTCAAAGGGATCCGAAATATCAGTTCTCATATTCCACAGAAATAAGGGTAGAAAACAGCTCCATGATATACAGATGTAACTCAGTGAGTGGAAGTCTCACATCACAAAGCAGTATTTCAGAAAGCTTCTTTCCAGTTTTCATCTGAGGATATTTTCGTTTTCACAAGAGGCCTCTATTGGCTTCCAAATATCCCTTTGCAAATTCCACAAGAACGGTCTTAGCGAACGGCCTCTGGAGGGGAAAGCTGTAATTCGGTGACATGATTTCACAGAACACAAACAGGTTCTCAGAAAGCTCCTTTCCAGTTTTTATCTGTGGATATTTTCCTTTTCACAATAGCCCTCCATGGGCTTCCAAATATCACTTTGCATATACCACAAAAACAGTCTTAGCGAATGGTTTCTTGAGGGGAAAGCTGTAACTCTGTGAGATGAGTTCACAGATCACAAAGAAGTTTCTCAGAAAGCTTCTTTCTCCTTTTTATCAGAGGGTATTTCCTTTGGCCCTATAGTCTTCAAAGGGATCCGAAATATCAGTTCTCAGATTCCACAGAAATAAGGCTAGCACACAGCTCCACGAAATACTGCTGTAACTCAGTGAGGGGAAGTCACACATCACAAAGCAGTTTCTCAGAAAGCTTCTTTCCAGTTTTCATCTGAGGATATTTTCTTTTTCACCGTAGGCCTCTATGCGCTTCCAAATATCCCTTTGCAAATTCCACAGAAACAGTCTTAGCGAACGGCTTCTGAAGGGGAAAGCTGTAACTCTGGGGGATATATTCAGAGAACACAAAGCAGTTTCTCAGAAAGCTTCTTTCCAGTTTTTATCAGAGGATAGTTCCCTTTTCACCATAGCCCTCAATGGGCTTCCAAATATCGCTTTGCAAATTCCAGAAGAGCAGTCTTAGCAAAGGCTACTTGAGGGGAAAGCTGTAATTCTGTGAGATGAATTCACTTATCACAAAGAAGTTTCTCAGAAAGCTTCTTTCTCATTTTGATCGGAGGATATTTCCTTTAGCCCTATAGTCTTCAAAGGGATCCGAAATATCAGTTCTCAGATTCCACAGAAATAAGGCTGGCCAACGGCTCCACGAAATAAAGCTGTAACTCAGTGAGTGAAATTCTCATATCACAAAGCAGTTTCTGAGAAAGCTTCTTTCCAGTTTTCATCTGAGGACATTTTCTTTTTCACCATAGGCCTCTATGGGCTTCGAAATATCCCTTTGCAATTTCCACAAGAACAGTCTTAGCGAACGGCTTCTGGAGGGGAAAGCTGTAACTCTCGGCAATGAATTCACAGAACTCAAAGCAGTTTCTCAGAAAGCTTCTTTCCAGTTTTTATCTGAGGATATTTCCCATTTCACCATAGCTCTCCATGTGCTTCCAAATATCACTTTCAAATTCCACAAGAACAGTCTTAGTGAACGGCTTCTTCAGGGGAAAGCTGTAACACTGTGAGATGAATTCGCAGATCACAAAGAAGTTTCTCAGAAAGCTTCTTTCTCATTTTGACCGGAGGATGTTTCCTTTGGCCCTATAATCTTAAAGGGGATCTGAAATATCAGTTCTCAGATTCCACAGAAATAAGGCTAGCAAACAACTCCACAAAACATAGCTATACTGAGTGTGTGGAAGTCACATATCACATAGCAGTTTCTCAGAAAGCTTCTTTCCAGTTTTCATCTGAGGATATTTTCTTTTTCACCGTAGGCCTTTATGGGCTTCCAAATGTCCCTTTGCAAATTCCACAAGAAAAGTCTTAGCGAACGGCTTCTCGAGGGGAAAGCTGTAACTCTGTGAGATGAAATCACAGAACACAAAGCAATTTCTCAGAAAGCTTCTTTCCAGTTTTTATCTGAGGATATTTCCCTTTTCACCATAGCCCTCCATGGGCTCCCAAATATCACTTTGCAAATTCCACAAGAACAGTCTTAACGAAAGGCTTCTTCAGGGGTAAGTTGTAACTCTGTGAGATGAATTCAGAGATCACAAAGAAGTTTCTCAGAAAGCTTCTTTCTCATTTTGATTGGAGGATATTTCCTTTGGCCCTATAGTCTTCCAAGGGACCAGAAATATCAGTTCTCAGATTCGACAGAAATAAGGCTAGCAAACAGCTCCACGAAATACCGCTGTAAATCAGTGAGTGGAAGTCACACATCACAAAGCAGTTTCTCAGAAAGCTTCTTTCCAGTTTTCATCTGAGGATATTTTCGTTTTCACCATAGAAATCTATGGGCTTCCAAATATAGCTATGCAAATTCCACAACAACAGTCTTAGCGAACGGCTTCTGGAGGGGAATGCTGTAAATCTGTGAGATGAATTCACAGAACACAAAGTAGTTTCTCAGAAAGCTTCTTTCCTGTTTTTATCTGAGGATATTTCCCTTTTCACCATAGCACTCCATGGGCTTCCAAATATCACTTTGCAAATTCCACAAGAGCACTCACAGCGAAAGGCTTGTTGAGGGGAAATCTGTAACTCTGTGAGATGAATTCACAGATAACACAGAAGTTTCTCAGAGAGTTTCATTCTCATTTTGATCGGAGGATATTTCTTTGGCAATATAGTCTTCAAAGGGATCCGAAATATCAGTTTTCAGATTCCACAGAAATAATGCTAGAAGTGGAAGTCACACATCACAAAGCAGTTTCTCAGAAAGTTTCTTTCCAGTTTTCATCTCAGGATATTTTCTTTTTCACCATAGGCCTCTATGGGATTCCAAATATCCCGTTGCAAATTCCATAAGAAGAGTCATAGCGAACGGCTTCTGCAGGGGAAAGTTGTAACTCTGGGAGATGTATTCACAGAACACAAAACAGTTTCTCAGAAAGCTCCTTTCCAGTTTTTATCTGAGGATATTTCCCTTTTAACCATAGCCATCCGTGGGCTTCGAAATATCACTTTGCAAATTCCACAAGAACTGTCTTAGCCAAAGTCTTCTTGAGGGGAAAGCTGTAACTCTGTGAGATGAAATCACAGAACACAAAGCAATTTCTCAGAAAGCTTCTTTCCAGTTTTTATGTGAGGATATTTCCCTTTTCACCATAGCCCTCCATGGGCTTCCAAATATCACTTTTAAATTCCACAAGAACAGTCTTAGCGAAAAGCTTCTTGAGGGGAAATCTGTAACTCTGTGAGGTGAATTCACAGATCACAAAGAAGTTTCTCGGAAATCTTATTTCTCATTTTGATCGGAGGATATTTCCTTTCGCCCTATTGTCCTCCAAGGGATCCGAAATATCAGTTCTCAGATTCCACAGAAATAAGTCTAGCAAACAGCTCCATGAAACACAGCTGTAACTCAGTGAGTGGAAGTCACACATCACAAAGCAGTTTCTCAGAAAACTTCTTTCCAGTTTTCATCTCAGGATATTTTCATTTTCACCATAGCCCTCCATGGGCTTCCAAATATTACTTTGCAAATTCCACAAGAACAGCCTTAGCGAAC